>NC_091317.1:36800283-36845283 GCF_038502225.1 Cherax quadricarinatus
CAAACGAGGATCAGGTAAAAGTACAAGGGGATCTGGACAGCCTGCTGCAAGCCTGGTCAGACAAATGGCTTTAGGAGTTTAACCCTACTAAGTGGAAAGTCATGAAGCATGGGGAAGGAAAAAGAAGACTGTAGGAAAAGGATCTTGGGGTGAGCATTGTACCGAGCACATCCTCTGAGGCACATATCAACCAAACAACAGATGCAGCATATTGGCGCCTGACAAACCTGAGTATAGTATATCGACATCTAATAAGGAGTCATTGTACACCGCGTACGTTAGGCCCATATAGGACTATACAGCACCATTATGGAATCCACACTTTGTCAAACACATGAATAAATTGGAGAAAGTGCAAAATTTTACAACAAGACTAGTCCTGGAGCTACGAGTTATGTGTCTTATGAGGAGAGGTTAAGGGAACTCACTCTGATGATACTAGAAGATACGGGGGATATGATGACGGCGTATAAAATACTGAGAGGAATTGACAAGGCGAATAGGGCCAAAATGTTTCAGAAATGGGGCATAGATACAAGGGGACACAATTGGAAAATGAAAAGTAACATGAGTCACAGGGATGTTAGGGAGTGTATGTTTAGCATTGGAATTGTCAGGAAGTGGAAAAATCAGGATAGTGAAGTAGTGGAGGTAAGATCCAAACATTACTCTATATATAAATATGATAAGGCTCCTGGAGTGCTGAGTGACCTAGTTATGACTAAGAGGCGGGACCAAGAGTTATGACTCGACACCTGCGACCACATATAGGTGAGTACATTATTTTCGTTTTATTATGATATTTAAGTTTGTTTATCTCTCAGGATGACGTCGATGACGGAGGCTGGGTTGTTCTTCCAGTGGTTGATAGCTGAAGAACCCAACTCCACTGTGTGTGATCATGTTCCCACCAAGATCACTGTCAACGAAGCTCTCACTTTCAGCAACCTTTCGGTAATAAATATTTTCAGAATTTAAAAAAAAAAAAATACAAAAAGCAAATTACAGGGGGACAAAATTGAAGCGTCATGCATTTAGGACACACACACACACACACACACACACACACACACACACACACACACACACACACACACACACACACACACACATACACACACACACACACACACACACACACACACACACACACACACACACACACACACACACACACATATATATATATATATATATATATATATATATATATATGTGTGTGTGTGTGTGTGTGTCGTGCCGAATAGGCAAAACTGGTCAAATAGCAAGAACTCATTTAAAATTAAGTCCTTCCTAAAACTTTCTCTTATACGTTTAAAGATATATTTTTTTCATTAATGTTAATGTAAAAATTTATAATTTTTGCATCAAAAGAATCTTAGAAAACTTACCTAACCTTATTATAACAAGAACAATTTATTTTAGCCTAACCCAACTAAATATATTTTAGATTAGTTTACAAGAATTTAATACTAAACAAACACAGTGAAATATATTTTTTTCGTTAGGTTCAGAATGATTTTCGAGAAATTATTGCATACACAAATTTTCGCTTGTCCTATATGGCAAGATGAGCGTTGCCATTTAAGCCAAGATCGCAAGTTCTGCCTATTCGGCACGACATATATATATATATATATATATATATATATATATATTTATATATATATATTTATGTATATATATATATATATATATATTTATATATATATATATTTATGTATATTTTTTTTTTTTTTTTTTATTATCACACCGGCCGATTCCCACCAAGGCAGGGTGGCCCGAAAAAGAAAAACTTTCACCATCATTCACTCCATCACTGTCTTGCCAGAAGGGTGCTTTACACTACAGTTTTTAAACTGCAACATTAACACCCCTCCTTCAGAGTGCAGGCACTGTACTTCCCATCTCCAGGACTCAAGTCCGGCCTGCCGGTTTCCCTGAATCCCTTCATAAATGTTACTTTGCTCACACTCCAACAGCACGTCAAGTATTAAAAACCATTTGTCTCCATTCACTCCTATCAAACACGCTCACGCATGCCTGCTGGAAGTCCAAGCCCCTCGCACACAAAACCTCCTTTACCCCCTCCCTCCAACCCTTCCTAGGCCGACCCCTACCCCGCCTTCCTTCCACTACAGACTGATACACTCTTGAAGTCATTCTGTTTCGCTCCATTCTCTCTACATGTCCGAACCACCTCAACAACCCTTCCTCAGCCCTCTGGACAACAGTTTTGGTAATCCCGCACCTCCTCCTAACTTCCAAACTACGAATTCTCTGCATTATATTCACACCACACATTGCCCTCAGACATGACATCTCCACTGCCTCCAGCCTTCTCCTCGCTGCAACATTCATCACCCACGCTTCACACCCATATAAGAGCGTTGGTAAAACTATACTCTCATACATTCCCCTCTTTGCCTCCAAGGACAAAGTTCTTTGTCTCCACAGACTCCTAAGTGCACCACTCAGTCTTTTTCCCTCATCAATTCTATGATTCACCTCATCTTTCATAGACCCATCCGCTGACACGTCCACTCCCAAATATCTGAATACGTTCACCTCCTCCATACTCTCTCCCTCCAATCTGATATTCAATCTTTCATCACCTAATCTTTTTGTTATCCTCATAACCTTACTCTTTCCTGTATTCACCTTTAATTTTCTTCTTTTGCACACCCTACCAAATTCATCCACCAATCTCTGCAACTTCTCTTCAGAATCTCCCAAGAGCACAGTGTCATCGGCAAAGAGCAGCTGTGACAACTCCCACTTTGTGTGTGATTCTTTATCTTTTAACTCCACGCCTCTTGCCAAGACCCTCGCATTTACTTCTCTTACAACCCCATCTATAAATATATTAAACAACCACGGTGACATCACACATCCTTGTCTAAGGCCTACTTTTACTGGGAAAAAATTTCCCTCTTTCCTACATACTCTAACTTGAGCCTCACTATCCTCGTAAAAACTCTTCACTGCTTTCAGTAACCTACCTCCTACACCATACACTTGCAACATCTGCCACATTGCCCCCCTATCCACCCTGTCATACGCCTTTTCCAAATCCATAAATGCCACAAAGACCTCTTTAGCCTTATCTAAATACTGTTCACTTATATGTTTCACTGTAAACACCTGGTCCACACACCCCCTACCTTTCCTAAAGCCTCCTTGTTCATCTGCTATCCTATTCTCCGTCTTACTCTTAATTCTTTCAATTATAACTCTACCATACACTTTACCAGGTACACTCAACAGACTTATCCCCCTATAATTTTTGCACTCTCTTTTATCCCCTTTGCCTTTATACAAAGGAACTATGCATGCTCTCTGCCAATCCCTAGGTACCTTACCCTCTTCCATACATTTATTAAATAATTGCACCAACCACTCCAAAACTATATCCCCACCTGCTTTTAACATTTCTATCTTTATCCCATCAATCCCGGCTGCCTTACCCCCTTTCATTTTACCTACTGCCTCACGAACTTCCCCCACACTCACAACTGGCTCTTCCTCACTCCTACAAGATGTTATTCCTCCTTGCCCTATACACGAAATCACAGCTTCCCTATCTTCATCAACATTTAACAATTCCTCAAAATATTCCTTCCATCTTCCCAATACCTCTACCTCTCCATTTAATAACTCTCCTCTCCTATTTTTAACTGACAAATCCATTTGTTCTCTAGGCTTTCTTAACTTGTTAATCTCACTCCAAAACTTTTTCTTATTTTCAACAAAATTTGTTGATAACATCTCACCCACTCTCTCATTTGCTCTCTTTTTACATTGCTTCACCACTCTCTTAACTTCTCTCTTTTTCTCCATATACTCTTCCCTCCTTGCATCACTTCTACTTTGTAAAAACTTCTCATATGCTAACTTTTTCTCCCTTACTACTCTCTTTACATCATCATTCCACCAATCGCTCCTCTTCCCTCCTGCACCCACTTTCCTGTAACCACAAACTTCTGCTGAACACTCTAACACTACATTTTTAAACCTACCCCATACCTCTTCGACCCCATTGCCTATGCTCTCATTAGCCCATCTATCCTCCAATAGCTGTTTATATCTTACCCTAACTGCCTCCTCTTTTAGTTTATAAACCTTCACCTCTCTCTTCCCTGATGCTTCTATTCTCCTTGTATCCCATCTACCTTTTACTCTCAGTGTAGCTACAACTAGAAAGTGATCTGATATATCTGATATATATATCTGATATATATATATATCTGATATATATATATATATATATATATATATATATATATATATATATATATATATATATATATATATATATATATATATATATATATGTCGTGCCGAATATGTAAAACTGGTCAATTAGCAAGAACTCATTTAAAATTAAGTTCTTTCTAAAATTTTCTCTTGTACGTTTAAAGATAAATTTTTTTCATTGATGTTGATGTAAAACTTTATAATTTTGCACTAAAAGGAACTTAGAAAACTTACCTAACCTTATTATAACAAGTGCAATTTATTTTAGCCTAACCCAACTAAATATATTTTAGATTTGTTTACAATAATTTAATACTAAATAAGCACAATCAAATATATTTTTTTCGTTAGGTTTAGAATGATTTGGGCGAAATTATCGCATACACAAATTTTCACTTGTCCTATATGGCAAGATGAGCGTTGCCATTTAAGCCAAGATCGCAAGTTCTGCCTATTCGGCATATATATATATATATATATATATATATATATATATATATATATATATATATATATATATATATATATATATATATATATATATATATATATATATATATATATATATATATATATATATATATATATATATATATGTGGAGGCGGAATGGGGCACTCACTCCCTCTCAGGACAAGTCAGTATACACCACTATGCTCTGTGCACATGTTACTATACACCACTATGCTCTGTGCACATGTTACTATACACCACTATGCTCTGTGCACAGCCCCCACTATCAACAACACACCGCTATACACTACACATGCTATGCGCATACCATGCACATACCACGCACTGTACACTATAGACTATATACACTATACACACGGGGAACAAACACTCCATTGTTGTAACACGAACACACGGTGTGTGCGCGCCTGTTTGGGGAAAGGGGAGGACAGTTTTACCCCTCAACCTCCGCCTCCTCCTCTTCCATGAGGCCTCCCCTCACCGACCTCTCCTACGCATGGTGACCGTTTTGTTCCCTCACTGAATTCACATACACAACACTTTTCTTGATTCTGATGGAAGAGACGAAATGCAGAGTCTTCTGGCCCTTTCCAACATGGGCAGCAGATAATCACACACCAGCCTGTTGATGATAATCCTGATAGGTGTTCTTGATTGGACGATATTGTGCCAAAATCAAAGAGCAGGATGCCCACAGCCTCTCTCTGGCAGAGGTGCCAGATATATATATATATATATATATATATATATATATATATATATATATATATATATATATATATATATATATATATATATATATATACATATATATATATATATATATATATATATATATATATATATATATATATATGTATATATATATATATATATATATATATATATACATATATACATATATATATATATATATATATATATATATATATATATATATATATATATATATATATATATTTCTATATATATATATATATATATATATATATATATATATATATGTGCATATATACATATATATATATATATATATATATATATATATATATATATATATATATAATGTATATACATATATAATGTATGTATATATAATGCATATATACATATATATATATATATATATATATATATATATATATATATATATATATATATATATATATATATATATATATATATATATATATATATGTCGTGCCGAATATGTAAAACTGGTCAATTAGCAAGAACTCATTTAAAATTAAGTCCTTTCTGAGATTTTCTCTTATATGTTTAAAGATATATTTTTTTCATTAATGTTAATGTAAAAAATTCTAATTTTGCACCAAAAGAATCTTAGAAAACTTACCTAACCTTATTATAACAAGAGCAATTTATTTTAGCCTAACCCAACTAAATATATTTTAGATTTGTTTACAATAACTTAATACTAAACAAACGCAGTGAAATGTATTATTTTCGTTAGGTTCAGAATGATTTTGGCGAAATTATTGCATACACGAATTTTCGCTTGTCCTATATGGCAAGATGAGCGTTGCTATTTAAGCTAAGATCGCAAGTTCTGCCTATTCGGCACGACATATATATATATATATATATATATATATATATATATATATATATATATATATATATATATATATATATATATATATATATATATATATATATATATATATATATATATATATATATAACCAATGCTGTGCGAAGAATCCTCCCAGAAATCTCTACTACCACTCCGTCCAACAATACCCTCTTGGGAGCACCGCTGGTTCGCCAGGCCATCGACACAGTCCTCAAGGACAAATTGAATGACCTGATGAGAATGGAAGAGAGAATAAGCAATCTTGATGCCCATTATGCTCTGTATCTCCTCACAAGGTGCCTTACTATTCCAAGACTCACTTACTTCCTGAGGTGTGCACCCTCTTTTGACAACCCAACACTCGACGAATATGACGCACACCTGAGGTCAACCCTTAAGAAGGCACTGAACCTGTCACTAGAGGATCAGCAATGGGATCAGGCAACCCTCCCAGTACGACTGGGAGGTATAGGTGTGCGCAAAGCAACGCATGTTGCTTTACCTGGTTTTCTGTCTTCGTGTTTGGCTTCCAGTGCATTAGTAAAGAAGATAGTTCCCAAACGCTTGAGAGACGTGGTAGGAGCTCAAGACCCCAGGTTTACTGAAGCAGCGATTCGGTGGGACACCCTTACAGATTCCTCCAGTAGACCAGCTCCTCCCAAAGAGCACAAACAGTCCCACTGGGACAAACTGATCATGGAAAAAATCGCCAACACAATGCTCTCCAACGCCTCATGAAAGGACAAAGCTCGTCTCCTGGCAGTTAAGGCACCACACTCAGCAGATTTCCTGTTAGCTGTTCCCAATTCCTACTTGGGCACTCGACTAGACCCACAGGCCATTCGGATTGGTGTTGCTCTTCGCCTAGCCGAACCCATCCTCACCGAACATAGGTGTATTTGCGGCAGGGCGACAGCTGATCAATTCGGACTTCATGGTCTTGTGTGTCACACAGCAGAAGGGAAGTATGCCAGGCATGAGGAGGTCAATGACATCATAAAGAGAAGCCTCGCCACAGCCCGTTGCCCAGCTCAACGGGAACCCCAAGTGCAGAGGTCTGACGGAAGTCTAAATCGTCCTGATGGAGCCACTATGCTACCTTGAAAGGATGGAAAGCAGATTGCCCGCGACTACACATGTGCCGCCACATTGGCAGACACCTACTTGCCATACTCCGTAGTGGAAGGGGGTGGAGCTGCCAGCCACAGGGAGACCCAGAAGATCCGCAAATATGAAGACCTTCCACCTTGCTATAACTTCATCCCAATAGGGTCGGAAACCCTTGGAGCGTGGGGCAAGTGTGCTCTGAAGTTCCTCAAAGAGAAGCTCATCATAGAAACCAAGGACCACAGGGCGACCAGCTTCCTCTTTCAGAGACTCAGTGTTGCGATCCAGAGAGGAAATGCCTGCAGCATTCTGGGCACGCGGCCCACCGCCGGGGAGCTGGACGAAGTATTCGAGATGTAGCTCTGAGTTACTTAAGTTATTTTACTTTCTATCGTATTTTTGTGAATGTTTTGTCAATGTATTTTGTCTTTAAATAAAATATATACATATATATATAAAATATAGGGGGTGGTAGGAGAAAATTCTCAAACAGCTTCAGGGAGAACCTTGAGTTTTCCCTGAAGCAAGTTTATTCTTTTCTCTGAGGATGAGGGTCCCCAGAACAGTTCTAGAGGTGGTACCTCTCTATATATTATATTATATTATATTATATATATATATATATATATATGTATATATATATATATTTATATATATATGTATATATATGTATATATATATATATATGTATATATATATATGTATATATATATATATATGTATATATGTATATGTATATATATATATATGTATATATGTATATGTATATATGTATATGTATATATATATGTATATATATATATGTATATATATATATATATATATATAATATACATATACATATATATTATTGTGACCACGAAAGAGTGGTATTGATAAATAACAACACTGCACTAGCCAAGGACTCGAACCCATGCTGCTTTTGCCTGCCTCATGGTGGGCAAAAACGCATGACGCCCTAATCCACTGGATCATACGATCCTTAGTGGTCACAATAATATAAAATACTGCTAGTACACTGCTATTACACCAAACAGGGACTAGAATGAAATTAGCCTAAAGAAAGAAAGAATTCAACAATTTCACCATCACTCATATATTATCATTGTCTTTGCAGAAGGGCTCAGATACGACACTTTAGATGTCCCTCCAAACTGCCAATATCCCATATCCCTCCTTTAAAGTGCATGCGCTGTACTTCTCACTTCCAAAACTCAAATCCGGCTAACCGGTTTCCCTGAATCCTTTCACGAAATATTACCCGCCTCACACTCCAAGAGCTCATCAAGTCCCAAAAACCATTCGTCTCCATTCAATCTTATCTAACACGCTCACGCACGCTTCCTGGAAGTCCAAGTCCCTCGCCCACAAAACCTCCTGCACCCCTCCCTCCAACCTTTTCGAGCACGACTCCTACCCCGCCTTCCTTTCCTTACAGATTTATATGCTCTCAAAGTCATTATACTTTGTTCCAATCTCTCCAACTGACCAAGCCACCTCAACAACCCGTCGTCAGCCCTCTTACTAATACTTTTAGTAACTCCACACCTTCTAATTTCCACACTATGAATTCTGAGCATAATATCTACATCACACATTGCCCTTAGACAGGACATCTCCACTGACTCCAACCGCCTCCTCGCTGCAGCATTTACAACCCAAGCTTCACACCCATGTAAGAGTGTTTGTATCATTATACTTTCGTACATTCCCTTCTTTGCCTCCATGGATATCGTTTCTTGTCTCCACAGATACCTCAACGAACCACTCACATTTCATTCTTCATCAATTCAATGGTTAACCTCATCCTTCATAAATCCATCCTCTGACGCGTCAACTCCCAAATATCTGAACACATTCACTTCTTCCATACTCCTCCTTCCAATGTGATTTCCAAGTTTTTTTTTATCTAAATCGTTTGATACCCTCATCACCTTTCTCTTATCTATGTTCACTTTCAACTCTTTACCTTTAATTTATTTTTTTTAAATAATTGAAATAATTAATGAAATCGTTCTTCTGTGTTCCAGGGAATGTTTGTTATCCTCCTGGTGGGTCATCTTACCAGTCTGTCTGTACTCTGCCTCGAGCTTCTCATTCTTCACATTCAAAAACTCTAGATGTTAATTTCACTTACAAAGAATAAATAATTGCTGCAAAGAATCTATCATTAATTAACAAGACCAATATTTTCTAATATTACATATCAGTTTTCACGTTTCCTTCCCTTTCTCCTCCATTCCATCTTAATCATGCTTTCACTATATTCACTTGTGCCTCTGCCATCACCTCTAATATATATTCTGTTCATTTATCATCCCGTCTCATTTTATTTTAGTGCTTCATGAATACTTAATCAACCGCGAATCACTTCAGCAATCAAGGATATATATATATATATATATATATATATATATATATATATATATATATATATATATATATATATATATATATATATATATATATATATATATATATATATATATATATATATATATATATATATATATATATATATGTCGTGCCGAATATGTAAAACTGGTCAATTAGCAAGAACTCATTTAAAATTAAGTCAATTCCGAAATTTTCTCTTATTCGTTTAAAGATATATTTTTCATTAATGTTAATGTAAAAAAATTTAATTTTGCACCAAAAGAATCTTACAAAACTAACCTAACCTTATTATAACAAGAACAATTTATTTTAGCCTAACCCAACTAAATATATTTTAGATTTATTTACAGTAATTTAATACTAAACAAACACAGCTAAATATATTTTTTTCATTAGGTTCAGAATGATTTTGGCGAAATTATTGCACACACAAATTTTCACTTGTCCTATATGGCAAGATGAGCGTTGCTATTTAAGCCAAGATCGCAAGTTCTGCCTATTCGGCACGACACACACACACACACACACACACACACACACACACACATATATATATATATATATATATATATATATATATATCTATATATATATATATATATATATATATATATATATATATATATATATATATATATATTTCTATACGCAAGGAATTCGCAAGAGCAGGCGAAATATACACAAACACTGATCTCTGGCTGAAGGGGATGAGATGAAAAGCTGTACGCCTTCTCCCTAAAAGCTGGCTGCCTTGCATCAAAGTCTAGCGCAAGCTGGACTCTAAGGTATTGGTCCAGTTTGGGTAGATTGGTAAAGTACTGCATACCTTGTTCCAAGGTTCGTAGGTTCGAGTCTCCTTCAGCCAGAGATCAGTGTTTATATATATATATATATATATATATATATATATATATATATATATATATATATATATATATATATATATATATATATATAATGTATATAATATTTTCGTATGTTGCATACAGACATACGCACAAATAGATTTTTACAGGAACATCTGGTACATTTAAATTTTAAAATGCATTTGACAATAGAGGGAACCTCCAAACCATTAGGTGTCTTCGTTCTCGCCTCTTGTTAGGAAGCACCAATCAACTTCCACCTCATGTTGGTTAATACCAATCACCTGCCGCTAAGGTGATCTTAGACTCACGAGAGCAGCCAATAGGCTGGCAGCGTGCTGCTTAGCTCTCCCTTAAAAGAAGTGACGGGACCCAGCTTGACTCATTCTTCTACTTCTCGCTCAGTTGGCAGTGATCGATTCTCAGCTCTGTGTCACTGTGAGAAGCTCCTACAAAATCACAAACATATACAAGTTTCTCCTTCAAGCTTGAGCAGCAAGGTAAAATTCCCACATATTTTATAACATTTTATATAACACTATATAAGTATAGGTCTTCCTCTTAATAGTTTATATCCCTCATATATGGTTGTCCTTGTTACTTACATTGATATCAGTTATCTAATTTCTAATTAATATTGTGGATATTTTCTGATCCTTGCTTAGTTACTGGAAGATACGTTGTGGTTTGCATCTTTTGTCACTTCTCCACGATTTGTTGCACACTATATTAAGTGATAACAATTCAGAAATTTTCAGTGATATTTCTATAAAAAGAACAACACTGCGTAAAGTTTACTAAATTATGAGGCTCTTAACAATGAATTTACAAGTGTATGAAAATTATATCAATAATTCAGCGCTTCCCCTAACTATGTACGGGTATAAAGACAATATATAGAACAAGCTGTTATAGGGACTACGTCTCCCTGTGTAGTCTTTTTATATCTTGATTAACTACACAGAGTTTTCCCTGTACTGTAAATGCTGTTTCTGCATATTATCTTTGTGCTCATATAGACTGTTTAACTGCTTCCCAGCATATCTGAGGGGCATTACCAACAGATCTCTGGATCTCTGTATTCAAGAGGGAGCTGGACCTGGTTCCTAAAGTCAGGACCTGACCAGCAGAGCTGTGATTCGTACGTCGGTTTGAGTGCGGCCAGCAGTAACAGCCTGGTTTATCAGGTCCTGATCCACCACGAAGCCTAGTCATGGGCCAGGCCGTGGGGGCGTTGACCCCCGAAACACCCTCCAGATATATCTGTTGGATTACACCTGAATAGCATAGCATTATCAGTTACGTTTACCGTTTACCTGATGTATATAAATTATTTAAATTATATTTTATTATTTACAACCGGTTGAATATTATAATTGTCCGCGTGACCCACTGCCACTGACAGTTTTGTCTGCTCAGATACAGTCACGAACGTTTAAGACATCTTATGTTGTTTGTAGTTGTAGGCTACGATTCTGCCACCAGAAAAAAAAACTTGGGTCTTGAGGATCGAGAAGTTCTAGAAAAAAAGACTTGAACAAGAACAAGTAATCTTACTAATTAAAGCGTGTTAAGGTAATTGATGTATCATACCTTTGGTAATTCCATAAAATGCTGAAAACTGTCAACAAGTAGCTGGTATTGCTGAACACTATATCCTTCCCTATGGTTTTACTCATACACAATATTCTCTGGAAACACAGGAATAAATATACTATATTAATTTTTTTTGTTTAACTCATTGTCTCCTGCCGAGGTAAGGTGACCCAAAAATAAAATTCTTGCCAGAAGTGTGTTGATATCACCGCTCAGATGACCCTCTGAATAATATCTTCGTTTCCCCTACTGCCTGCATTTCACCTTCAGTACTCAGGTCCGACTAACTGGCTTCCCTTATTACTAACTTCTATTTAAAGAAAACTATGCAAAAATTTTAAGCTTGGACACTCTTGAACGTTACCACCGGGTAGACCAAACTCGTTGACCTGCATTATTACATTATTTGATATGAACAATCACTGTTTAATCAAGTATTGAGAGAAAACAGTTAAATTCGCGAGTGCTCTACAAACTGATAAGAAATTACTGTCCGCATCTGTTCTTGAGACGTGCAACTTTGCTCTGTGGGAACACCTCCTGAGGAGTTCTTCACTAGCATCTGTTGCCACTTTCTTCACTGACGTCCACTAACATTCATCTTACATTGCTGCGGCTAGATTTTACTGAGATATTGTTAAGTTATTGCATTACACACGATATGAATGACTTTATAGAGTGAAGCTTACAACACCATGATACATAACATGTAGAAGGGCACTTTGTGTACACTTCTGGACACTTATTAAAGGAAATATTTTGCCACGAGTGGATTCATCACTGTGGCAAAAAGTGTCCATTAAAAAACATCCACAGACGGAAAACATGTAAACTTTTCCAGTTTGTCGGCATCACTTTACAAGTCTTGGAGATTTTGTCTCCATTAAAATGACTTCAGTGACTGCAAGATAACTGTTGTACCGCGGGGTCTTACTCTTATAATTTAAATTACAGAAAGAACACAAATCTTTCTTATTATAAGTGCCTTTGAAATGTACATTTTTTGCTTAGTTTACAATAATTATTTTTTTAACAAACCATATGTCATGAATTAAGGTTTTAAGAGACAATATAAGCAACATCTTCATATGAAATGTGAAAACAGAAATGATTTAGTATTTTGGGATATGTTTATACATTGTAATGTTGGCTATCTTTAAAGAAAAATCAGTTGGTTCCATAACGCCATGAAATTCAAGGCTTTAGATTTGTTATGTAATATAATATCATGGGTTCTCATGGCGGACATCAGAATCTCATTCTCTCTTTTATTCTATTTAACGAAACCTGTGCAAAATACCTATTTTCTTTTTCTTGTTTTAACCCCAGCTCGTACCTTAGTGGTAGCAACATTCTGTCACAATACAATAACCCGGGTTCAGTCCTATGACGAGCGGAAATGAGAACAGATTTTTTTAAATCTGCCTCTCCTGTTCATTTAGCCTTAAAGAGGTGCCTGGATGTAGGCTCACTGAAATGGGCAGCATCCTGGGGAAGAGTGGAGGGGATAACTACAAACATTAGATACTGCTGACCCTGGAATTGAACTGCGAGAGGATAACAGCTCTCAGTCTGTAAATTCAGCTTAGTAAAAGTGTATACATATATTCCAATGGTAAATAGAGACTACCCATCATAAAATGACGTCGAAAAAAGGCTACACGATCAATTCATGAAATTGTAGCAAAAATATAGCATAATTAGTATACTTACTTAAAACTACCAGTTATTATTCCAATCTTATTTTCGCAGAGTATTATAATGAGACGCCGACGCAAGTTTCAAGTAACGAGTGCAAGTGAGCGAGCCAGTTTTGTGCTTATGCGAGCTTGTGGTATGTCTTTCAGTGCCATTGCTCGAGCGACTAACTTCAGCGTGTCCACCGTCGCTAGGTGGATACAACGCTGGCTACAGGAAGGCCAAGAACATATTCCACGTGAAGCAAATGCTGTATTTTACGAAGTGGACGGTAGTGCCGGGACTTCGCCACTTTCACCGACTTGGATGGAGTACATACATCCTTACCCATTCACTTTTGAGCACCAACATCCTCTTCATTACACCCGCGGGAACAAATTCAGAGTCCAACCACTTTCGAGCGTTTACAGCGTCTGGAAGTGGCATACAAAACTGAATCAGCGTTTAATATATTTCTGGATAAATCATTACCAACGATCACTTCATATGAGGGAAACTGAATATCTTCCTCGAATTCTGGAACACATGCACTGGAGGCTACACCACACAGCCTTTCTCTTCGAAAAGCTGAAAGGTAATAATAACGAGAAACATCAAATATCTTTAAACAGAGACAAAAAAAAAAACTAAATGATGATTACCAAGTTTCTAATCATTATTAAGAATATTCCTCATAAAGAATATTTTCTGGCTAAGTGATGCCTGCCGCTGTTTCTTTGTAAACCGACTAATATTGTATATAAGTGATGTATTGCTGACAACGATAGCAGAGAGACACAAATGCATTTATAAAGAACTTTTGTTAATGAAATTTAGCCCCCGTAGTGGGCTTCATTTAGTCATGAACAGATAAACTGTGTAATGAAGGGTGAGTAATGGTAGGAAAGGAGCTAGTGCGATGCGCCTCAGTTCGCAGTGAATCGCTAACGTCTAATACTTTAGAAACCGTTGCTCTGGTTGAAGTTGTTGGAGATACGGATGTGTGTATCTCTCTTCCCAATTAATAGGTGCCGTCCGATTATCAAGTGGTTGTGAGAATTAATTTGCATTATACAGGCAATTAGTGTATCTATTCTGCTAGTATACATGTGTTTTGAAATGAATCTGTGGAAATGTTTGGATGCTTAACCTAGTTTTAATGCTGGCAGCTATGTTGACTTCGCTGTCATGAGCGCTGCAGCCCACATTCACTTAAGCAATATACCTTAAATAGCCTTGTAAATATTTGGTTGGTTAGTATAATTAATCAGTTTAAAACTTACTTACTGTCGGCTGCTCGAGGGTCATTACTGCTGTAGTAACGACCCAGTAACATACTGGTTCACCGCCAATCAAGCATATTTTGATTTCTAAAGCACATATTATAGGAGACTCTCAGCATATATACACTGAGAGATATACATCTTTGTGTGTATATTCTTGATATATGGGTATTGTGAAAAATTGCATTTATCTGAATGTAACTAATTATGTACATAACAGTAAATGATAACAAAGATAATTATTATTTATCAATGTTACATAGACAAGTAGGAATTTGGGACACCTAGGTCGCAAAAAATGTCCCCCTTCGATACCTACCACTGTCATAACCAAAAGTTGCTCTGGACTTATTAATTAAATGAATTATACATCAGGAATTCTGGTAAATATTTAAATCTGTGGACTGTATATTAAAAAAATTATTATATATAAACACAATTACATAACAGAAGGAAAATATATCTTAATATCACTCACCAATTTGACTGGATATTAAGTTGTATCATACTCAGAAAAACCTCACTAACTAAATTTATGAAAACACTGGCCAGAATTATACACAAATCTAGAGAGCTTATCTGAGGTTCCTGGAGCTGCCTTGTCCAGTCGTCTGATATCTCAAGTTATGCAGGAATGCATGTCCAACAATTTCGCCTCCTATCTGAGAGGTGTCAGCCCAATTTCAACCTCTAGAGCACGAAAATTCCTTCCCATCACACCAACGTTGTACACAATTCAAAACCAAGATGGCGAGTCTCGTCTGCGCAGACGCAGGCTTTCCGTTTTCTATAATATAAATATTATTAAATACAGTATGGCCATCTATTTATATATAAATACTCAATTTCTGGAAAATATATACAGTATTTTCCACACTGCGGCCGGCCGGAGCTCGTTGCTAAACGACTCAAATTGCTCATTTGACAATGGTGGAATACCTGGGTACAGATAGGATCTGGCATCCACACGGCGACATATTACACAAGATTTAATCACCCTTTTTACACTTTGCCGTCCTTGTGGAATCCAGAAAGTTTCCCTAATACAATTTAAGGTATCTTGTACCCCACCATGCATTACATTTTTATGGGCATTTAGAACAATTAAATTTGTTAGATGATGAGTTTTGGACAGTAAGAGAGGGTGTTTAGCATAATCACCCAATTCAGCATTTTGTAACCTACCTCTGCACCTAATTATATTGTTCTCTAAATACAGCCTCAATTTCTCTGCTATGGAACCTTTCACAATTTTTCTTTCCATCATCAATTTAATCTCATTTCCATAGATTTCCTCCTGTACCCTCTTTATCTAATATTCAAGAGGAAGTGAAAACTTATATGAAATATTCATCTTGTTTAGAAATTTAAACACCAACTTAGTTGCATTGATTAGTTTGAGTAAAGAAGAATACCTATTTGTATCAATGGCTAAGGAAGGACAAACTATTGGAGCGGTGGTCACAGTAATTTCAACAGGAGCAATATACGCCTTTTGTACAGGCCAATTAGCTTTATTTACCAACCAGCTCGGTCCTTTAAACCATGATACAGCATTTACAAATTTAGCATAAGATAAACTTCGAGAGAAGAAATCAGCTGGATTCTCACCAGGTATATGATTAAATGTTAACATATGCTGACCCAAACTATTATACTTCTCTTGCAGCTGATTAATTTCAGCGACTCTGTTTTGTACGTACACAATTTTACTGTTTCCATTACGAATCCATTGTAAGGATACCTCATTATCAGACAAAATTACAGTGTCGCTAATATTTATCTCCTGCAACTTATTTCTTATATAATTAGCTAATTTGACACCTACATAAATGGCTGTTAATTCCAACTGAGGCAAGGTACGTGATTTAATTGGAGACACTTTAGCCTTAGACATAACAAGAGAAATAACACTATTACATTGAAGGTAAGCAACTGCTCCATATGCCAATTTTGAAGCATCACAAAAAATGTGGAGTACATTTTTCCCATCTGGATTGGCCACCTGGCATGGGAACTCCAACATTGGAATTTTCTCATAATCACCAATTAATTCATCCCACCTGTTAATGAATTCCTCAGGTAGAATTTCATCCCAAGCACATTTAAGTTTCCATGCTTCCTGAATTAATAATTTCCCTCTTATAGTAAGGGGTGACACTAAACCTAGTGGATCAAAACATTTGGAAACTTCAGCAAGCAACACTCTCTTAGTTAATTTGTTGGGCATACTGTAATTATTAGGTTTTAACATTAACAAATCTCTCTCAGTATCCCAAGTTAAACCCAATACATTACTACATTTTGGCACTTCATCTCCAGGGTAATCTTTACTTATTTTGTCCTTTAATTTGGACGAATTACTATTCCATTCCTCAGAGGCATATTTGCACTTTGCATTATTTTATTAGCCTCTCCATAAGTCATTAACAGTTCCTCATCAGTTGACGTCACACCCAGGAAATTGTCCACATAAAATTGTTTGCTCATTACTTTACTCAATGGACTTTCCATACGTTTAAGGTGTGCATTTATCGTCGCTTGAAGTAGGAATGGACTGGATGTAGCACCAAATAATACGCTCCTAAAGCGAAAGGTTTTCAGAGGGCTAAGTGGGTCACTAGGATTCTCAGGCCATAAGAAGCAGGTACAATCCCGGTCAGCCTCTTGTAAACCCACTCTTAGGAAAGCTTTACTTATGTCAGCCGTAAAGGCATAATTCTTTACTTTGAAATTTAATAAGATATCTCCTAATTTTTCCGTCAAACAGTCATTTAAAGTAGGTACATTTTTGTTACTCCTGGCACTACAATTAAACACAATCCTCAAAGGAGTGGTCTTAGAATCCTTCTTCACTCCGTGATGTGGCAAATATGACCATAAATTTTGGCTTGTTCAGGAGGTACCTCTTCTATAAATTTATTAATTAACTGCTCAGCAATTATATCATTATAGGCAGTTAACAATTCTGGTGTCTTACTCAGTTCGCGGAGCTGAGCCTTTAATTGTCCATATGCCATTCTGTAATTAGTGGGCAATTCTGGATGGTTCAGTCTCCACGGAAGTCGTACCCAGTATTGTCCAGATTCAAATTTTACATCTCTCAGGTATTGTTCTTGAGTAAAAGAATCGTCTGGACTTTCTTCATTTACATTTATTCCAATGCTGTCTAATTCCCACAATTTATGCACTGGCTCAACACCATCCTCTATGGAAGAATTATACTGGGGTACGACTTCATGAGTAAGACACACAGTTATGGTATTTGTAGTTTCCTCTAGTCATGAATTATTATTACGAGGAATCCTACCATACATTACATGGCCTCCTGCAGTCTTCAAAAGGGTGACACCACATTTCTTTACCATACCCTTTACAAAGGAGGCATAATAGTCACTACCTATCAAAATATTTATTGGGCCTACAGAATCATCACTTACACCAGAAGGTGCTAAATTTACATTATGTGAAAGTCTTTCTGTAGCTTTACTAAGCCCTACTGTAGATATTTTCTCTGGAAGTCTATCTACAATTACTGCATTAACACGCTTTTTCTCATTGCCCAACCTGACAGTTACATAAACAGTGTCATACAATTGAGCCCTTTTATCCGAGAGAAAACCAGATAATTTTAAAGTTGTGGGATCTCCCATCTGTACTTTCATACCATCAAGACATTTACGTTTAATGAAAGTACGTTGGGATCCCTGGTCTAATAATGCAGTTACATTTTTTGATTTATGCCTTTTATCATCAACTTTTACCTGTAACACAGGTAAGGCTACTTCAGCAAAACCATCATTATTAATATTAGCAGCAATTTTTACATTAGCCACTGTTGTGTCAGGATTGTCAACATTATCATTATTATCAACATTATCATATAGACCCTTACACATGACTATATGGTGTCTTCCTTTGTGACATTGATAACAGAAGTTTAATTTGGCATAACAATCCTTTACATTGTGATTACCCAAACACCTGATACATCTGTCAAGTTCCTCCAATCTTTCAACTTTATCATTCCATGAATTGTATGCATTGCAATTCTTAGAAAAATGAGTACCCTTGCAGAAGAGACAATCTCTCTTTTCTCTGACTGGTTTCTTATTAACTGGGGTACTCTTAGAAGGGTACTTATTCTTCTTACCTTGTTGAGAATCATTATTTCTGAGCCTTGCTACTTGATATGCACCTATGCAACTATTTTTAGGAAATGAATTTTGATTATTACCATTGGGATAATTTTTCCCTTTGTGAAACTTGACAGATACCTCAGAGTTATCATGTGTTGCATCTTTAAAATGAGTTAGTTGGCTAGTCTGCAACTGCACAATTAATTCTTGTAGACCTAGTCTTATTTCCTCCAGACCAAAATAACTCTTGTGATACTTCGAGAGTCATTCAAGTGTTTTACAGCTGAATTTATTCTGTACTATGGCACTCAATAACCAGTCTGATTCCTTCAGATTATATTTATTACTTAAAGTTTTGAGAGTGCTCTCCAGTTTAACTCTAAACTGCTGTAAACCTTTATAAGTGTGATCTGGAAATTTTAAATTAACAATGATATTCACTAGATCCAACCTACTTTGTTCTATATTACCGTAAGTGAATTTAAACAAGTCAACTGCTTCCTTGTAAGAGTCATCTACATTGGGAAAGGCTTTTATGAGTATGTAAGCATCTCCTCTTACCTGTCCTTTGAGGTAACATAATTTAGTTACACAGGCTAGGTCACTCCTATCATGCACAGCTGCTTTAAAAATTGACCGAAATACCTCCCAATTTTCACCAGGATTAAATACAGGTAAACATAGTTCTGGGAGTTTTGGCAAAGACATATTATTTGTTGGAGCAGACTGATTAACTGCCTGGTTTACACATTTTAATTTATTCAAGGCCTGATTAATTATGAGATCTACTTCAGTCTCATCTACACAGTTTACTAATAAATCTCCTTCATATTTGTTGTAATATAATTTGTATGAATCATATCTATTACCTAAAGCATCTAAATACAATTTTAAATCATCAGTATTCACAGTTTCTTGATTCATTAATTCCAAACATTTATTGTATGCTTTTGTTACATGCCCCTTTCTGACTTGCAGTGAAGCTTTTTTTGCTCTATATTCCATGTGTTTGTCTTCTACATTAATTTCCTCATTTTCAGCCATGATGCAATGTATTAAATTCAACTTAATAACACTGATTATGTACTAAATTATGCACTTTATAAAGGTAAACAGTACAGCTTACCTTTAAATAAATTCTAGCTACTTGAGCTTAGCAATTACATGTAAAAAATTGTAATATAAATTTTAAATATACATTAATAATGTTAGCTACACTTGAGCTTAGCAATTACACATGTAAGAAATTTATACATAAATTTTAAATGTACATTAATACAAACCTTTAGCCAGCCTTGGCTTATCAAAATTATTATACAAATTAATATAAATCCTTGCCAGAATTTGGCATAGCAAAATTAATATCATACACATTAATATAATTAGCAACACTTGCCTTATCAATTACACATACATTGATATAAATCTTGGCCAGAATTGTCTTATCAAATTAATATTGTAATAATTTTAATCCACTACACATTAAGTAAAATTAATATTATACACATTAATATAATTAACAACACTTGGCTTATCAATTACACATACACTGATATAAATCTTGGCCAGAAATGTCGTATCAAATTAATATTATACAAATTAATATAAACTTAGCCAGACTTGACTTATCAAAATTAATATTGTAATAATTATAATCCACTACACATTAAATAAATTTGTGAACTTAACATCCACCTTCTTCTGTCATTTCACATTTAATTATTAAGTAATTAACCAATTAATGACTACACTAATTGCATCCGGCTCGAAGGACCAACGGCTAACTAAATGTGGAAAATTGCATTTATCTGAATGTAACTAATTATGTACATAACAGTAAATGATAACAAAGATAATTATTTTTATCAATGTTACATAGACAAGTAGGAATTTGGGACACCTAGGTCGCAAAAAATGTCCCCCTTCGATACCTACCACTGTCATAACCAAAAGTTGCTCTGGACCTATTAATTAAATGAATTATACATCAGGAATTCTGGTAAATATTTAAATTTGTGGACTGTATATTAAAAAAATTATTATATATAAACACAATTACATAACAGAAGGAAAATATATCTTAATATCACTCACCAATTTGACTGGATATTAAGTTGTATCATACTCAGAAAAACCTCACTAACTAAATTTATGAAAACACTGGCCAGAATTATACACAAATCTAGAGAGCTTATCTGAGGTTCCTGGAGCTGTCTTGTCCAGTCGTCTGATATCTCAAGTTATGCAGGAATGCATGTCCAACAATTTCGCCTCCTATTTGAGAGGTGTCAGCCCAATTTCAACCTCTAGAGCACGAAAATTCCTTCCCATCACACCAACGTTGTACACAATTCAAAACCAAGATGGCGAGTCTCGTCTGTGCAGACTCAGCCTTTCCGTTTTCTATGACATAAATATTATTAAATACAGTATGGCCATCTATTTACATATAAATACTGAATTTCTGGAAAATATATACAGTATTTTCCACAGGTATATTTATGTGTAATGTCCTTAAATTGCAATTACATTTACTTTCCCAAGAAAAAATGTATTTTTTTTTTTTTTATTCGCCGGTATTCTCCCGGCCCGGGTCTTTTCCAAGTAGTGGTGACCCGGCCTTGGCTCCCTATCTGGGGAGTGTCTCGAGACTTTAGTCTCCCATAGGAGGAGGTACAGTACCTCCTCATCTTTGGGACCAAGTGTCCCCAGGCCTAGCCACATTCCCCGCCCTCACGGGGCTCGTAGAGAGAAGCGAGGCCTCTGGTCTGCCATCTACCCCGCCTCAAAGGGGCTCGTGGGGATGGCAGTCTTATGAGCTGCAGATGGTAGCAAGCTCAGGCCTCTAAAAAAAAAAATGTAATATTCGATATATATATATATATATATATATATATATATATATATATATATATATATATATATATATATATATATATATATATATATATATATATATATATATATATATGTCGTGCCGAATAGGCAGAACTTGCGGTCTTGGCTTAAATAGCAACGCTCATCTTGCCATATAGGACAAGTGAAAATTTATGTATGCAATAATTTCACCAAAATCATTCTGAACCTAACGAAAAAAATATATTTCACTGTGTTTGTTTAATATTAAATTATTGTAAACGTATTTAAAATATATTAAGTTGGGTTAGGCTAAAATAAATTGCGCTTGTTATAATAAGGTTAGGTAAGTTTTCTAAGTTCCTTTTGATGCAAAATTATAAATTTTTACATCAACATTAATGAAAAAAATATATCTTTAAACGTATAAGAGAAATTTTTAGAAAGGACTTAATTTTAAATGAGTTCTTGCTAATTGACCAGTTTTACATATTCGGCACGATATATATATATATATATATATATATATATATATATATATATATATATATATATATATATATATATATATATATATATATATATATATATATATATATATATATATATATATCCTTGCTGCGGTAATTTCCTTAAATAAAATGTTCTTTAAATATTCTGTTAAATAAATTCAAGAAAATTATTTGAGCGATATTCTTACCCAGATTTCTTCCTCGACCCGTTAATTATGATTTTATATAGAATTACGATGAATATAAAAACACGAAAACAGACACACGCAAACACACGCACAGTGTAGCGACCAGTGAAGAGGCGGGCCAGGAGCTATGATTCGACCCCTGCAACCACAATTACGTAAGTACACACACACACACACACACACACACACACACACACACACACACACACACACACACACACACACACACACACACACACACACACACACACACACACACACACTAAACTACAGACCAGTGTCAATGACGTGTATAATATGCAAAGCCATGGAGATTATCAGGAGGAGAGTGGTGGAGCATCTGGAACGTAGCAAGATTATAAACGACAACCAGCACGGATTCATGGAAGGCAAATCCTGTGCCACAAACATTCTGGAGTTTTATGACAAAGTTACAGAAGTAAGACACGAGAGAGAGGGGTGCGTCGATTGCACATTCTTAGACTGCAAGAAGGCCTTCGACACAGTTCCTCACAAGAGACTAGAGCAGAAACTAGAGGATCAGGCGCGTATAACGGGAAGAGCACTGCAATGAATCAGAGAATACCTGACAGGGAAGCAACAACAAGCCATGGTAAGTGATGAGGTATCGCAGTGGGCACCTGTGACGAGCGGGGTCCCACAGGGGTCAGTCCTAGGACCAGTGCTATTTTTGGTATTTTGTGAATGACATTGTGAAAGGGAGACTCAGAGGTGTCCCTGTTCGCAGATGATTTGAAGTTAATGAAGAGAATTAAATCAGATGAGGAGCAGGCAGGACTTCAAAAAGACCTGGACGGCTTCTTGAATCCAACCCTGCCAAATGCAAAGTCATGAAGATCGGAGAAGCGCAAAGAAGACCACAGCCAAAGTATAAGCTGGGTGGCCAAAGACTATAAACCTCGCTCAAGGAGAAAGATCTTGGTGTGAGTATAACACCGAGCACGTTTCCGGAAGCACACATCAGCCAGATAACTGCTGCAGCATATGGGCGCCTGGCAAACCTGAGATTAGCGTTCCGATACTTAAGTAAGGAATCTTTCAATACACTGTAGAGCGGGTACGTCAGGCCCATGCTGGAGTATGCAGCACCAGTTTGGAACCCGGACCGGGTTAAGCACGTTAAGAAATAAGAGAAAGAGCAAATGTTTGCGACAAGGTTAGCTCCAGAGCTAAGGGGAATGTTCTACGAATAAAGGTTGAGGGAAATCGGCCTGACGACACTGGAGGACAGTAGGGTTAGGGGAGACATGATAACGACATACAAAATACTGCACGGAATAGACAAGGTGGACAGAAACAAGATGTTCCAGAGAGGGGACACAGATACGAGGGGTCACCCATGGAAGTGTAAGAATCAAATGAGTCACATGTATGTTAGGAAGTATTTCTTCAGTCATATAGTGGGCGCCTAGCAAACCTAAGAACAGAATTCCGACATCTTAATAAGGAATCGTTCAGAACCCTGTACACTGTGTACGTTAGGCCCATATTGGAGTATGCAGCACCAGTTTGAAACCCACACCTAGCCAAGTACGTAAGGAAACTAGAGAAAGTGCAAAGGTTTGCAACAAGACTTGTCCCGGAGCTAAGGGGTATGTCCTACGAGGAGAGGTTAAAGGAAATCGACCTGACGACACTGGAAGACAGGAGAGATAGGGGGGGATATGATAACAATATATAAAATACTTAGAGGAATCGACAGGGTGGACAGAGGCAGGATGTTCCAGAGATGAGACACAGCAACAAGGGGTCACAGTTGGAAGTTGAAGACTCAGATGAATCACAGGGATGTCAGGAAGTATTTCTTCAGTCACAAGGTTGTTAGAAAGTGGAATAGTCTGGGAAGTGATGTAGTGGAGGCAGGTTCCATGCATAGCTTTAAGAAGAGGTATAATAAAGCTCATGGAGCAGGAAGAGTGACCTAGTAGCGGCCAGTGAAGAGGCGGGGCCAGGAGCTGTGACTTGATCCCTGCAACACAACTGGGTGAGTACAACTAGGCGAGTACACACGCACACACGCTCTCTCACTCTCACATGCACAAACACTGGGAAAACACAAGGAGATTGACTGGGAAAACCTGGAGCCTCATGGGGGACCAGAAACGTGGAGGGCCATAATGATGGAAGTGATATTGGAAAACATGTTAAGGACACCACCAGAGAGTAGAGAGGATGAACCAGCATGAATGTACATCATATTCACCTTGAGTAATTCAGACATTGTGAACATTATATACGAAAGGCCCCTCTAAGCTAGTATCACGTTGTTCTGAGCTTCGAATACACTGGAGAGTTAAAGTAGAGAGGGAAGCAGCACAAGTAGGATGGGAGAAGCCAAAGTATCAAAAAGGGGACTACACAGGTATGATGAATTTCCTTCATGAAGTACAGTGGGAATCAGAACTGGAAAGAAAAACACTGAATGAAATGATGGAATACGTGACCACAAAATGCAAAGAGATGGAGATGTTCATGCCTAAGGGCAACATACTCAATGGGAAAACTAGAACGAGCCCTTGGTTCACCTAAAAGTGTAGAGAGATCAAAATTAATTATGCTAGAGAATGGAAAAATTATAGAAGACAAAGAGCGGAGGAAAACAAGGTAATTAGCCGCATAGCCAGAAATGAATATGCACAGATTAGGAGGGAGGCCCAGCGGCAATACAAGAATGACATAGCATCGAGAGCCATATCTGACCCGAAGCTGTTGTACAGCCACATCAGGAGGCAAACAACAGTCAAGGAGCAGGTAATCAGGCTGAAGAAGGAAGGAGGGGAGATCACAAGAAACGACCAGGAACTTTATAAAGAGCTGTACATTAGATTTAAGGAAGTACTTTTAGTGGAGACAGATTGGACCGCAATAGATCGGAATGGTAGGGTACCCAAACAAGTGCTGGACAGACACATAACCGAAAGGAGGTGAAGAGACTGGTAAGTGAGCTAGATATCTCAAAGGTGGTGGGACCGGACATCTATTCGTGGGTCCTGAGAGAAGGAGCAGAGGTGCTGTGTGTGCCATTAACAGCTCTCTTTAATACGTCTATCGAAAAAGGGCAACTGCATTGTGTGGCATAAAGCAAATGAAGTCCCAGTCTTAAAGAAATGAGACAGGTAGGCAGCACTGACCTATAGACCTATAGAGTATAACCCCACCAAGTACAAAGTCATGAAGCTTGGGGAAGGTCAAAGAAGACTGCATACAGAGTAAGGTTTGCAGCTTCGGCTACAAACCTCACTCAAGGAAATGGATCTTGCAGTGAGTGTAATAACGAGCACATCTCTTTGGGCGCATATCAGCCAAATAACTGCTGTAGCATATGGGCGCCTGGCAAACCTGAAAATAGTGTTTCGACACCTTAGCAAGGAATCATTAAAGATACACAAATAACCCGCACATAAAAGAGAGAAGCTTACGACGACGTTTCGGTCCGACTTGGACCATTGACAAAGTGACTTTGTCAATGGTCCAAGTCGGACCGAAACGTCGTCGTAAGCTTCTCTCTTTTATGTGCGGATTACTTGTGTATCGTTCCAGTCACGGTATTGTGCCTTTTTTGTTAATCATTAAAGACTCTGTATACCATGTACGTCATTCCTATTTTGAAGTATGCAGCAACAGTATGAAACCCATACCTGGCTAAAAACGTCATGAAATTAGAGAAAGGGTAAACGTTTGCAGCACGACTGGTTCCGGAGCTATGGTGCATGTCCTACAAGGAGAGGTTAAGTGAAATCGTCTTGACGATACTGGAGGACAGGAGAGATAAGAGGGACATGATGACATAAAATACTGAGAGGACTTGACAAGATGGATAGGGACAGAATGTTTCAGAGATGGGACACAGCAACAAGGGGTCACAACAGGAAGCTGAAAACTCAGAGGAGTCAGAGGGATGTTAAGAAATATTTTTCAGTCATAGATTTGTCAGGAAGTGGAACAATCTGGAGAGTGAAGTAGTGGAGGCAGGATTCATGCATAGCTTTAAGAAAAGATAGGATAAAGCTCGAGGAGCAAGGAATGTGGACCTAGTAGTGACCAGCGAATAGGCCGGACCAGGACCTGTGACTCAACCCCTGTAATCACAAATAGGTTAGTATAAATAGGTAAGTATGAACACATACACTCAGTTTCATGCGTCAAATATTTCAGAGTTATTCGACGTGTCAAATACCATTGCAGCACGTACTCTAGACCAGTGAACTAGCAGTTCCAGAGGTACCCTTGCTATACGTATTACTGGTTCGCGTGAAAACCCACAAATTCTGCAAAGTAACGTTTTCAACGTCCCGTAGCTCAGTAGGCAATGCTCTCGCCTTACACACTAAGTGTCCGTGGTTCAGTCCCCGGTTTAGGTAGTAACGTTGGGAATGTTTCCCCTCATCTGCCGTCGCTTTTCACCTAGCAGTAAGTAGGTACCTGGGTTGAAGATTGAGACACTTATGCAGCATATGGGAATCTTTATTCAGGAAACGTTTCGCCACACAGTGGCTTCATCAGTCCAATACAAAGAGGAAGGCGTAAGGAGAGGAGGAGTATGAGGTAATCAGTCCCTCAGCCTGGAGTCGATGTGTTCAGTCCATCAATCTTGTAGAATGTACAGCATAGGGCCGTAGACGTGGCTTATATACTGTAGTGAGGTGACTTGAAGCAGACGGAGGCGGGATCATAGTGGTACCATCCACTAGTCGAAGTAGGTCTTTGTCCAAAGGTTGAACAAGCGTTGAAGAATTCTTTGTGAAGATCCCATGATGCTTCAGTGTCTGACAGTTGTGATGAATGGTTTGAAAAACCGACAAGTTGAAGATTGAGACACTTATGCAGCATATGGGAATCTTTATTCAGGAAACGTTTCGCCACACAGTGGCTTCATCAGTCCAATACAAAGAGGAAGGCGTAAAGATTCCCATATGCTGCATAAGTGTCTCAATCTTCAACTTGTCGGTTTTTCAAACCATTCATCACAACTGTCAGACACTGCAGCATCATGGGATCTTCTTACAAAGAATTCTTCAACGCTTGTTCAACCTTTGGACAAAGACCTACTTCGACTAGTGGATGGTACCACTATGATCCCGCCTCCGTCTGCTTCAAGTCACCTCACTACAGTATATAAGCCACGTCTACGGCCCTATGCTGTACATTCTACAAGATTGATGGACTGAACACATCGACTCCAGGCTGAGGGACTGATTACCTCATACTCCTCCTCTCCTTACGCCTTCCTCTTTGTATTGGACTGATGAAGCCACTGTGTGGCGAAACGTTTCCTGAATAAAGATTCCCATATGCTGCATAAGTGTCTCAATCTTCAACTTGTCGGTTTTTCAAACCATTCATCACACAGGTACCTGGGTGTTAGTCGACTAGTGTGGGTCGCATTCTGGGGAACAAGGCTGAAGGACCCAATTGAAATATGACAGTCCTCGATAATGCAATGACTTTCTTAGGTTACCCTGGAAGGATAACCCTCCCCCAGGTTAAAAATCTGAAAAGACTTTATCACACCTTATCTTAAGCAGAATTAGTAGACTTCCACCATTTCTGGTAGTGGTGGCGTCCACCCAACCCATGTGCCTTACCAATCCTCGCCACACCAGTCTCCCACCCACGATGGCCTTAGCTACTTGGTTAAGCCCTGGTACTGTCATTTCTACTCATAACCTTCCTCTCACCAACCTGCTCTTCCACTATCCCCCTCTTCCCCGCTCGCCCCACAAGGGTCTTACCTATACTCTCCTATCTTATCTTAGGTGGTAGTGAGCGCTGTGCTTACACTGGATCTTACTTGTGTCATACTCTCTTTACTTAGTGCACATATTTATACATATTGTGGTGAAGGAATACTCTGGTATAAATATCAATTTCTAAAAAAGAAAAAGAAAATACCATGGGTGGGATTTGAACCCGCGGTCAGAGAGTCTCAAAACTTCAGACCGTGAGTCAAGAGACATTATTTCTGTTTGCTTGCTTTGTCCTTTGCTTTGAATTGTGAGTTTGCTGACTTACAATCAGGTGTAACAGACAATAAAACTAACACATGTATCAGAAATAAACACACACAAGAGGTATTGGGATGGGGGTTAATGACGAAGGGAGTTAGAAAGGGATCAGTATTAGGACCGTTATTAGGACCGGTATTAGACAGGTACTACATTATTCCTTGTATACGTGACCGACATGAAGGAGGAAAATAGAAGGCGGAACCTTCACATAGATGAGTTTGGGAGCGAGTGTGAGAAGGATTTAGCTGGTAAGAAGGAAATGGTCA
The DNA here is from genome assembly GCF_038502225.1 of Cherax quadricarinatus. NCBI lineage: Eukaryota > Metazoa > Arthropoda > Malacostraca > Decapoda > Parastacidae > Cherax > Cherax quadricarinatus. The sequence goes on from NC_091317.1 coordinate 36,829,523, forward strand.
CCAGCAGTGATAGTGGCACCCGCTTTAAGTGGCAAGTGGTTCACAGTTCAGGAAGAAGGAAGATGAGGAGAGTTAATAGACAAGATGTGAAGGTAGGAAATCGATTCTCTGTTCTCCAAGACGAGTGTACTTCAGTGGTTAGTGACGTTGAAGGTACCACTGATTCCCCTGCTAATCAAGGTAAGAATATTTTAATAGGCGATTCTCAGGTAAGATATATGGACCGTGCATTTTGTAACAGAGACAGAAAGGTCAGACAGAGAGTGTGCCTTCCTGGAGCTGGTGTTGGTGACATACTCAGCAGGTTGGATAATATTATGGCAGGTAATGGGAACAAGCCCATTATCTGTCTTAGTGCTGGGGGTAATGACATTGGGAAGGGCAGGAGAGAGAAGCTGCTGGATAAGCACAGGTTACCTATAGAAGTAGTTAGGTCTAAGGGAGGGATCCCAGTCATATGTAGCATCTTGCCTAGAAAGGGAGTGGGCAATGAATGGATGTCTAGGGCAATCGGTATAAACTGCTGGCTAGACAGGTACTGCAAGGAACTTGCAATCCCATTCATTGATAACTGGGACCTATTCTTTGGCAAACGTGATATGTATGCAAGGGATGGGGTTCATCTCTCTGGGGATGGAGTGGTTGCATTAGCCAATTCAATTGAGAGGGTAACTGATGACTTGTCTAGGAATTTAAACTGATAGATTATAGAGGTATGGGTGTTTGTGGGAAACAATCAGGCTGCAGCATTAGGGTTAAGAACAGCAGTTATTACCGGGATACCTCAGGGTTATGTTTAAAAGACAATGTTCAAAATAAAGTTGCTAATAATTTCAAATTAATTGATCAGCAAACAAAGAAAGATGGTAGAGGGCAACGAGTGACTAGCTCCCTTTAGGCTTACTATACAAATAGTAGGAGTCTAAGAAATAAGATAGATGAGCTAAGATTACTTGCAAGTGCAGGTAATATAGATATTATAGGTATAACAGAGACCTGGTACAACCTGAAAGATAGAGAAATGCCTTCTGAATGCAACATACAGGGTTATAAACTATTCCACACTGATAGGGTCAACAGGAAGGGTGGTGGTGTGGCGATGTATGTCAGAGAAAATTTAAATTGCTGTCTTAGACGTGATATAAGATTAGAAACATCGAACACAGAATCTGTTTGGCTACAGTTTTCGAGGGACGCGACAAATTAATTTTGGGTGTGATTTATAGGGTCCAAAACCTTGATAGAGAGTGCAGTAAGCTGTTATGGGACGAAATTCATAAGTCATCTTGATATGAAAATGTTGTAATAATAGGAAATTTTAACTTTAGACAAATTGACTGGAACAATATGACAGGAAATCTTGAGTCTAATGACTTTCTTGATACGGTTCAGGATTGCTTTTTAGAACAGTTTGTGAGAGAACCAACTAGAGGAAACAATCTGCTTGACTTGGTTCTTGCCAACAAAGATTCGCTAATTAATAATCTTGAGGTTAATGATGAGCTTGGGGAAAGTGATCACAAATCACTTAGTTTCAATATATCATGGAATTACCCAGATAACTGCAATCAAATCTCTGTCCCAGATTTTCGCTTGGCCGAATTCATGGGACTGAAAAATTACCTGGGTGGGTTAAATTGGGATGTCCTGACTATGGGTCAGGTAGGTGATCTTGGTTGCCAATATGACGTTTTTCAGAGCATAGTTCCAGCTGCCCAGACAACTTTTGTTCCGAGTAGGGAAATAAGATCTAACAAAAATTATCCCAAATGGATGAACAATGGATTAAAACATCTCATTGGTCAAAAGAGAGGCATATATAGGCGTATCAAAAGAGGGGATGGGCAGTTAAGGAATCAACACATTCAGTTAAAGAGAGAAATAAAGAAAGGAATAAGAAAGGCAAAAAGGGATTATGAGGCTAAGGTCGCAAGGGATTCAAAGACTAATCCAAAGGGTTCTTTCAGGTATACAGAAGTAAGATTAGGGACAAGATTGGCCCACTTAAGAGTAACTCTGGTCGGATCACTGACAGTGATAAGGATATGTGTGAAATTCTCAATACCTACTTCCTCTCAGTTTTCACCCAAGAAAATACTAGCGAAATTCCTGAAATAATAGATTATGTAAAACAGGATAATAAACTATGTACGATTGCGGTAACTAGTGATATGGTCCTCAGACAAATAGAGAAACTAAAACCTAACAAATCCCCAGGCCCTGGTGAACTGTTTGCAAGGGTGTTAAAGGAATGTAAAGAGGAACTTAGCATACCTTTGGCTAATCTTTTTAACATATCACTACAAACTGGCATAATACCTGATAAGTGGAAAATGGCAACTGTAATACCTATTTTCAAGGCAGGTGACAGGTCCTTGGCTTTGAACTATAGACCAATAAGCCTTTCCTCCATAGTGGGAAAATTTATGGAATCAATAATTGCAGAAGCAATTCGTAGCCATCTTGATAGGCACGGTTTGATTAATGAATCTCAACACGGTTTTACAAAGGGGCATTCCTGTCTTACGAATTTATTAACTTTTTTCACTAAGGTGTTTGAGGAAGTTGATCATGGTAAAGAGTATGATATTGTGTATATGGACTTCAGTAAGGCTTTCGATAATAGAGTTCCACATCAGAGGCTACTGAGGAAACTTAAGGCACACGGAATAGGAGAATTTTTTTCCTGGGTAGAGGCATGGCTGACAAATACACAGTAGAGAGTTTGCATCAATGGGGAGAAATCAGAATGGGGGCACGTCACAAGCGGTGTTCCTCAGGTGTCAGTGTTAGGCCTAGTTATCCAACCTATCATTTTCCTTGCAATCGTGATAATGATATTACTGTGCTCATTAAATGTGAGATCTTCTGACATTATCACTTCTAGGTCTCTCAAACCTCAGATTTTTTAACACAGTAATTGTAATATTTGTCCTCACGGAACACCATTTGTAGTAAAAACAGTACTTCACCTGACACACAGTAACAACAGTACTTCACCTGACACACAGCAACAACAGTACTTAACCTGACACACAGCAACAACAATACTTCACCTGACACACAGTAACAACAGTACTTCACCTGACACACAGCAACAACAATACTTCACCTGACACACAGTAACAACAGTACTTCACCTGACACACAGTAACAACAGTACTTCACCTGACACAGTAACAACAGTACTTCACCGCCCGTTGTTGTTCACAATTTACATAAACGACATGGAAGAGGGAATAAATAGCGACATAGGAAAATTTGCTGTTGACACAAAAATAGTCCATCCAATTCATTCTAATGAGGACAGAGCACTCCAGGATAATTTGAATAGACTGATGCAATGGTCGGAGAAGTGGCAGATGCAGTTTAATATTGACAAATACAAAGTTCTAAATGTTGGACAGGAAAATAACCATGCCACATATAAACTAAATAATGTAGATCTTAATACTACTGATTGCGAAAAGGATTTAGGAGTTCTGGTTAGCAGTAATCTAAACCCAAGACAACAGTGCATTAGTGTTCGCAATAAAGCTGACAGAATTCTTGGCTTCATATCTAGAAGTATAAATAATAGAAGTCCTCAGGTTGTTCTTCAACTCTATATATCCTTGGTTAGGCCTCATTTAGACTATGCTGCTCACTTCTGGTCACCGTATTACAGAATGGATATAAATGCTCTGGAAAACGTACAGAAGAGGATGACAAAGATGATCCCATGTATCAGAAATCTTCCCTATGAGGATAGACTGAGGCCCTGAATCTGCACTCTCTGGAAAGGCGTAGAATTAGGGGGGATATGATCGAGGTGTATAAATGGAAAACAGGAATAAATAAAGGGGATGTAAATAGCGTGCTGAAAATTTCCAGCCAAGACAGGACTCGCAGCAATGGTTTCAAGTTGGAAAAATTCAGATTCAGGAAGGATATAGGAAAGCACTGGTTTGGTAATAGAGTTGTGGATGAGTGGAACAAACTCCCGAGTACAGTTATTCAGGCTAAAACGTTGTGTAGTTTTAAAAATAGGTTAGATATGTACATGAGTGGGTGTGGGTGGATGTGAGTTTGACCTGACTAGCTTGTGCTGCTGGGTCTGGTGCCGTGCTCCATCCTTGAGTGGAGATGACCAGACTGGGTGGGTCATTTTACTAATCCGGGGGAATGGACCTGCTTCGAATGGGTCAGTAGGCCTGTTGCAGTGTTCCTTCTTTCTTCTGTTCTTATGTTCTTAAACAATAGTCCGAGATACTCTATTCACGATAATTCGAATCAGTTGAGAAAAATCCGAACAGGTGGGGACCAAGAACGGCTACAAATGGATGTACACAGACCGAAAGTCTTGCCTGAGAAGTGGTTACTAGACTTTAATGTCAGTAAATGTAAAATTATGAGGTTTATGGATGGGCAAAGAAGACCGTAGATGGAGTACAGGCTCGAGGGGCAAAAACGGCAAACTTCGCACTAGTAGAAAGACCTGGGGGTGAACTTTGTTCCGAGCATATCGCCTGAGGGGCCAATCGGATGAAATATTTCTACAGCAAACTAACATTTAGCAAACCTAATATTAGGTTTAAGGAACCCATGAAAGGAATTATTCACAACATTATATGTGGCATATGTCTGGCCCAAATTGGAGTATGGAACCCACACCTGATCAAGTATGTCAAGAATCTAGAAAGTGTAGAGGTTCGCGACGAGACCAATCCCGGAGCCAAAGGGCATGTGCTATGAGCAGAGATTAAGGGAGCTAAACATGATGACAGTAAAAGAAAGACGGACTAGGAGTCATATGATAACAAAAATACTGAGAGGATTTGATTACGTGGACAGGGACAGATTGGTCGAGAACACGAAGGCGCAGATGAAAGTTAGGAAAAACAGAAAAGCCACCGGGACTTTAGGAAGAATTTCTCCAACCATAAGAGGGGTCAGGAAGAAGAACGACATGGACAGTGGAGCAGTTGAGTTAGCCCAAAAGAGTCCAGCTAAAAGGCGGAGCCAGAAGCCAAGACTCTACTCTTTCAACCCCATATAGATAAGTACACATTGTTGAGCACCCACACATTTACTCACATAAACACTCACACACATATACATATACACAAATACTCACACTCACACGTATACATAATGATTTCCTGTACATAAATAATCTATATTCACTAATTATCTCTCCCTTGCAGTATTTCAGTAAATAGGATGAAGAGTATATGGTGGATGGTGTTTCCATTGTCTGCTGTTGTGTGTTGGGGAGACGTGCCGATACCAGCACCTGTTGGTAGGTCATACAATGTACTTGTATATGTAAGTTGTGTAGATACCAGCACCTGTTGGTAGGTCATACAATGTACTTGTGTATGTAAGTTGTGTAGATACCAGCACCTGTTGGTAGGTCATACAATGTACTTGTATATGTAAGTTGTGTAGATACCAGCACCTGTTGGTAGGTCATACAATGTACTTGTATATGTAAGTTGTGTAGATACCTTCACCTGTTGGTAGGTCATACAATGTACTTGTATATGTAAGTTGTGTAAATACCAGCACCTGTTGGTAGGTCATACAATGCACTTGTATATGTAAGTTGTGTAGATACCAGCACCTGTTGGTAGGTCATACAATGTACTTGTATATGTACGTTATGTAGGTACCAGCACTTGTTGGCAGGTCATACAATGTACTTGTATATGTAAGTTGCGTAGATACCAGCACCTGCTGATATGTCATACAGTGTACTTGCACATGTAAGTTGCGTGGATACCAGCACCTGTTGGTTGGTAATACTTGTATATGTAAGTTGTAAAGAAACCATCACCTTATGGCAGAGACTTTTCGTCCGCCAGGTACTTTGGTAACTCTCGTTTAAGGCTTTCTAACTTCTCTCCTTGATTTAAACATTGGTAAACCGACATATGTAGATCTTCGCACTCACACCCTTTCCAGTATAGATCTCACTAAAGCCTTGAACTTCGACTGGTTTGTTGCATCTAATCTTCATGACACCGATCATTTCCTTCTTCATTACTTCTCATTCTTACATCCGTTTCCCCCTCGTCGCTCTCTTCAGCGGCTTGAGTGAGCAGACTGGGTGCTTTACGCAAGCCCTGCCTGTTTTCTTGATGTTCCTCTTGCTTCATCAACTTCTGTTCTTGCTGCACCATCGATTGTAATCTCCCAAACCTCAGGTCTCCTGACTGTCCATTATAACAGAACTACTGTCTATTTCCTAGTTGTAAAACAGGCGAGAGAGCTTTCCCGTAGCGACACGTCCTTGTTGGCAAGTTGACTCACAAGAACCTGCTCTTGTTCTTACTGTTGCTGGCGATAGCATTGTAGATCTACTGAGGTTTCCACAGCGCTGGAGCATCACTTTTACGTGCATCCCAGGGGCTAAATTACCCTTAATTCTTTCCTCCATACCCGAGAGAAAAGAGTCGATACGTCTCGATTTTACTTCTCACAAAGATTAAAAAGGCACTGTACCATGACTAGAACAATACATAAATAACTTGGACCGATACGTAGTCGTCATTAGATTCTTTCTCCTAAGTGCGGGTTATCTGTGTATTTTACTTCCCACACTGAGAACCCTTACGTCAACATTATCCACGTGCCAACTGACAGCAGCTGTGCCAGATGACATCTATGGTTATTTACTCCAATGCTAATACTCTACGGTGCTCGTCGTCCTAGACTAACATCATAGTCAGATAACTCGGACAATGACACCTCTCATTATAGATCCATCTTTTTTACTAGTGCAAGATGGAACGCTTGGTAAAGAAACGTTTAGAATGATACTTGGATACCCGATATTCTCTCTCCCATCATGAATTTGGTTTATGTAAGAGTTGCTCAAACATTGACCCGTTAATCCCTTGATACATAAGTTTACAAAGCCTTGGCTAATGTTTGTACAGAGAAGATTTCAATAACACATTCAATGATACATTATACAAACTGGTATTTTATAAACGAGGTACATATGCATCAAAGACAATGTAAATTTAAAAAAATAGGCTTCATAGCATATCATTTATCATCAAAGGCAGTCAGTCCTAGCTTTTTTATGAGCATTATCCATATAAATATTCTTACACCTTATACAGTATTAATATAATGTTAAATTATGTAATTGCTGTTGTTATTCTGAGGTACTGTGTTATTGTGAGGTACTGTGTTATTGTGAGGTACTGTGTTATTGTGAGGTACTGTGTTATTGTGAGGTACTGTGGGTGTTATTCTGAGGTACTGCGGGTGTTATTCTGAGGTACTGTGGGTGTTATTCTGAGGTACTGTGGGTGTTATTCTGAGGTACTGTGGGTGATATTCTGAGGTACTGTGGGTGTTATTCTGAGGTACTGTGGGTGTTATTCTGAGGTACTGTGGGTGATATTCTGAGGTACTGTGGGTGTTATTCTGAGGTACTGTGGGTGTTGTTCTGAGGTACTGTGAGTGTTATTCTGAGGTACTGTGGGTGTTATTCTGAGGTACTGTGGGTGTTATTCTGAGGTACTGTGGGTGTTATTCTGAGGTACTGTGGGTGTTATTCTGAGGTACTGTGGGTGTTATTCTGAGGTACTGTGGGTGTTATTCTGAGGTACTGTGGGTGTTATTCTGAGGTACTGTGGGTGTTGTTCTGAGGTACTGTGGGTGTTATTCTGAGGTAATGTGGGTGTTATTCTGAGGTACTGTGGGTGTTGTTCTGAGGTACTGTCGGTGTTATTCTGAGGTACTGTGGGTGTTATTCTGAGGTACTGTGGGTGTTATTCTGAGGTACTGTGGGTGTTGTTCTGAGGTACTGTCGGTGTTATTCTGAGGTACTGTGGGTGTTATTCTGAGGTACTGTGGGTGTTATTCTGAGGTACTGTGGGTGTTGTTCTGAGGTACTGTGGGTGTTATTCTGAGGTACTGTGGGTGTTATTCTGAGGTACTGTGGGTGTTATTCTGAGGTACTGTGGGTGTTGTTCTGAGGTACTGTCGGTGTTATTCTGAGGTACTGTGGGTGTTATTCTGAGGTACTGTGGGTGTTATTCTGAGGTACTGTGGGTGTTGTTCTGAGGTACTGTGGGTGTTATGCTGAGGAACTGTGGGTGAAGTGTGTATAAATGAGAGGGGTTCTTGTGCACGAGTTAGCAGTATACTACTGCTTAAAATATTCACTCTGTTAGAGACAATCAGTGTGGTAATCCGTTACAGTTACTCTGAGAGAAGTGTGGATGTTATATATGCATAAGTATGTGTGGTAAATGTGGAATGTGGCAAATGTATAATTCCTTACTATGCCCTGTTTATCATTTTGGAACCAGGAGCTACACTTGTGGAAGTTTGCAATATATACCACTGCTTCTTGTAGCTGCCGTTAAAAGATTGTAAAATATGGATTTTACTGACCACGGTAAAGCTTACCAGTATTGAATCTGCTTACCTCAGTATGAGAATATCTAAATATTATTTATATGGTCAAACCTCACCCTTTAAAATGGAACCAGCAGCTGCGCCTTATGATCCACACCTGCACCTGTAGTCAAGTCTTGTAATGTGAATGTTATACACCTTAGGAACTTATCATGGCACCATTTATGTGATTATGTATACAAAGAAGTAAGATTTTACACTTGTGTTCATTGAATATACCTTTGGTACAATATGTGTTAATTTACACCATGGGAGATACACTAGTGAGAAATTATTACTAAAAATATTTACCTTCTCTTAAATAAGTTACAATTCACTGAATACCATTTCCTATACCCAACCGGAATAAGATAAAAAAAAAGAGTATTCCTTATGTATAAATGAGACCATGAGTGTATGACACTAAGGATAAAACTGCCTACATTTCCTTGACATGTATATGTCGTGCCGGATATGTAAAACTGGTCAATTAGCAAGAACTCATTTAAAATTAAGTCCTTTCTAAAAAAAATTCTTATACGTTTAAAGATATATTTTTTCAATAACGTTAATATAAAAATTTATAATTTTGCACTAAAAGAATCTTAGAAAACTTACCTAACCTTATTATAACAAGAGTAATTTATTTTAGCCTAACCCAACTAAATATATTTTAGATTTGTTTTCAATAATTTAATACTAAATAAACACAGTGAAATATATTTTTTTCGTTAGGTTAAGAATGATTTTGGCGAAATTATTGCATACACAAATTTTCGCTTGTCCTATATGGCAAGATGAGCGTTGCTATTTAAGCCAAGATCGCAAGTTCTGCCTATTCGGCACGACATATATATCGTGCTGGATGGGTAAACTTTTGATATTGGCTTAAATAGCAACTCTCCTTGCCGAATAAGGCAAGCGAAAATTTGTGTATTTGTACACGAATGGTTCACAGAACCGACACGTTGATAAATTAGACACATGTGCAACTCTTGGGTATCTTTATTGAGGAAACGTTTCGCCACAAAGTGGCTTCATCAGTTCATACACAGGAGAAGCTAGAAATTTGTGTATGCAATAATTTCGCAAAAATTATTCTGAACTTAACGAGAAAAATATATTTCATTGTGTTTGTTTATTATTACATTATTATCAACTTGTCTAAAATATATTTAGTTGGATTAGGTTAAATTAAATTGCGCTTGTTATAGTAACGTTAGGTAAGTTTTCTAAGGTTCTTTTGGTACGAAATTATTAATTTTTACATTAATATAAATGAAAAAAAAATATATATCTCTAAACGTATAAGAAATTTTTTTTAGAAAGTACTTAGTTTTAAATGAGTTCTTGCTAATTGACCAGTTTTACCTATTCGGCACCACATAAGTACATACATAACATACAAATTAAAACTCGAATTTTATATTTATGAAAAAGAGGAAGTATTGGGGAAAATCTTGATACGAGGAAATGGAGTGAAGATAAAGTTTTTATCCGATGAATCTGACTTAGCCTCTGTCATTAGCAGTGTGCCATAGCTAGTCGCTCTGTCACTAGCCATACTGCATAAAAGTCTACTACTGCCATTATCAAGACATCTCGTTTAGGTCTTGGCTAGATTTTGGATGGTGGTGGTATTGGTTGCTGTTTCTCTGAAGTTACAAGTATAGTAGGCCTTCGAAACGTTCTCAGCGACGCAGTTGATAGGGTAAAATGATTCAAGAGCTGTTACTAGTTTCAGTTCTGGGTGTGTTTAGTACACAAAAGAATTTAAATTTCATTTTCTCAACAGGTGAATACGAGATCAAATCATCCATGATGCGCCTGCAGCAGACTGGTCTCTCAACACAGGTGATGGAGGCTTGGCTGGTCACACAGGTGGTGGAGGCTGTGTTGACCTCAACACAACATGGCAGCTACTCTGTAGTTTTCATTACGGACGGCACTACCTCACCCTCCACTTTTTTCATGGCAAGTGTCGCTGCTTTTTCATTATACATTACGAGTGAAAAAAAAAATATTGCCAGCTAAAGTTATGCATTTAATCACTTAGTCGACAGTAGTAGTTGAAATAATATATTATCTCATTTGTAAGGTGAAAAAGAGAATAATTAGTGGTTATTTATAATAACGAATTCACTAAATTGTAATAAACTAATGTAATAAACTTATTTGATAAACTAATAATACTAAGAGAAATAATTTGAAGTATGAAAATACCTTGAATAAAAAAAATGGTTATTAATAAAACGAGGAGCGAATTTTGGTAAGCATATAAAAATATTTATCTGTGTTTAACTCATTATTGGTGCTTGCATGTGCCTATCTATTAACTCTGGAGTCGGTTAAACCTTCCAATGCTGGTCTGAGTGGTGACTGGGAGAAATGAAGAGTTGGATGTGTTTATTAACGCTTCATGCATATGGTCTGGTTTTGGGGCATCTCTTTGTTGCCCTACCCCGGTACCAGTGTTCACTCTTATCCATTCGATACCTTTGATTATGCTTCCAGTTTCTTGCACTATGCTGCATCGATTTTCAGATCGTCCATCCCAAGACTGACTAGCTCGAAGCCATTCTCTGAATGACCTCGGCACATACTAGACTATCCCAACACTGTTCTTCAAGTTTCTCCTACGTATGGACTGATGAAGCCACTGTGTGGCGAAACGTTTCCTCAATAAAGATACCCAAGAGTTGCACATGTGTCTAATTTATCAATATCCCAACACTACAACTGAAATTTCTCATTTCTCTCCTAAAAAAAACATGCAATCTGTAAACCTCTTCCTTTACACTATGTATTTCAAAGACAGTCATAGGCGAAAGTCTTTTTCCTTTAACGGACGACACATGGAGATTACACTGCTGTCCATGGTGTTAGTAAAGCACGAAGACCCTGAAGAGTAGGATGGGTATTGCCGCTGTGTAGGATGCTGAACAGGCTGACATACTTCCCCTCCTCAGGTCTATCGACAGTACCCCAGTAACAATACACAGACATCAGTTTCTCATTTCAAGGTGTGATACTGTCCTCACCCCTCACACTAGTCAAACAAAAATTTACGCTAGGTCGCCCGCACATTCAGGAACGACATTAGCTCCAAAATCTCATCAATAACTAAAAGCCTAGTCTACTTTGTAGCTGATCATTATCCATATTGTGGTCAACATTCCTCCTCCTCTTTTCTGAACTATGGGAACACTCACCCTGAGCATTCCCGCCATTGCTTAGTTGTCCTATGGAAGAGCAAAACCATTACACATACATTTCAGTACCCTGAAAACCATTACAGGTTCATCTCTTTACTATGACTTCACCATCACTAACACCCACCATCTCAGTCATCATCACTATCACCATCAGCACTGTTCACCACACCTTCACAAACACCACCACTATCACCACCTGCCTCTATTACCACTATCAAGACAACACTATCACCACCACCTCAACCATCAACATGATCACCATCACAAACACTATCAACACCATCACTTTCACCACCAGCACTACGATACTTATACACCCACAATCGAGTAAGTTCGTTACCCCACCTGTGTGTAAGTCCATGATAACACCTATAGAAGTTTATTGACGAATCATCCCAGGCGGATGACATCACCACTGGAGAGATTTATCAGGGAAGTGAAATCACAGACATCATTGTCTGTGATGTCACCTGATGGGAAATGTCATTATGAGAAACGGGGGCTGAAATATGTAATTTGTGTTAGCGTAATATTTTTTAGTGAAAATGTGAGCCAATAGAGAGAAAACGGAAATAAATGTATATTTTTATGGTGGTCGAGATTCACTATGTATAGTTTCATGGTAAAGAAATGAACGTATAATTTCTATCGAGACTGAAAATTATTTTTCATAGTAAAGAAAATGAGTGTGTAATGATTTTTTTCAGGGTAGAGAAATAAATGTGCAATGAATTTTCTGGTGGGGAATGAATATGTAATGTTTTTTTCAGAATATTGAAGCGAATGTTTAATGATTTTTTTAGGGTAGAGAAATGAATGTGTAGTGATTTTCATGGTAATATTTACTTCACAAAATACCATGTCAATATAACTATACTTGCAATGTTTTAGTTATGTTTACCACAATCATAAAAACATACCAGTGTTTGAATATTATCAGCCTTTAAAAATATCTTGTAATACCATGGCAGTGGTCAAGATTCCCAACGGAGTGATCAGTCTCTGTATGGGGCCCAGGAGCTGCAGTTATGCTTCACTTTGAATTTACTTTAAAATCCACTAGTGTGATTAGGTCTTGGAATATGTACCCTATACATCTAATACCACTATGTCAATATTTACACTTTTCAACTGGAGTGAAATTGGTCAATTTACCTTTAGTATACAAACCTTGTGACTCAGTAACACTACTCACCTTATATACAAATAAGGTTGAGACCAAGAGAGTTGTCATGCGTGTCTAAGGACAAAACTGTCTACATTTCATCCACCGAAACTTGTAAATACGAAAATCGAATTTCATTTCTATGATAACTGCAAATAAAAGTTTGGGTTAAGTCGGGAAAATGGAGTGAAGATAAGCTCGTGGTAAGAATCACAACCATGGTTTCAGTCTTTGTAATAAAAGTCGAGAAAGCAGTAAGAGACCGCTCAAGAAAAAGCAGGCCCTGATCCACCGCGAGGCCAGGTCATAGACCGGGCAATGGGGAGGGGAGAGGATGTGTTGACCAGAGAGAAGCCAAAATCAGTGGGTCAAAACTGGCCAATATTTCGCTCAGGTATCTACATTAAGTGGACTAAGCAACCTCGCAAGAGATGGATTAGACAACACATGGCACATATTCTACATTGCCTCACCGATAGTGTATGATAGCCACATATGAATACGTCGTTTTGCCTACGGTAATTTTCATCCTCTTTCTCCCTAATCGTCGAGCCATTTAATTAATGATAGTGAATTTAACTTATTAGAAAGCACTGTGTATTGGGGAGTTTTCCTGGTAATCAAGATCTACGTATTAGTGGGAGTGTCACGATCATCAAAGTAGTGCCTTGTCTAAAGACTCAAGATGCCACAGATTCGGGGAACGATCGTGTCAGAAAAACAAATTACCCATGTGATGTATTGAGTAATAATTTAAATAAACCTTAAAGTAGCATTTCCCACAAGCAGTGAGTTATATTTCAAAATGACATTCAGAGTGATTTAAATAAAAATGAAATCATCAGTAAATTCATTCTTGCTTCCTCCTTTCCATATGCTCTTCTGTTCCAAATTTTCATGGCATGTATTTAGGTACTGAATCAATAATTTTATTTTCACGTCTATTTATTCACTTTGTGTTTGGAGGCACATGTCATATTTATATTACATATTTATATCATTTATATTACATATTTATAACATTTGCCAATGTTGTCTTGGGTGACGTTGTTTTGAGGACGTACGTCTCAAGCGAGATTTACAGATTAAATTCACGTAATACAATTTTTTCTTTTCAGATGAGAAGTCATTTACGGCTTCCAGGAGGAGCTGGATTTTTTGAAGCAGTAATTAATGGATCTGATTTCAACCAAATGGACAAGCACTTCTCTCTACTGATTGATAATGTTAAGCTGGTAAGCTGTATACCCACTTTTGCTAGGGACTAAATTATGTTCACAGCGTTGCTGCATTGGATAGGGCAATTTTTTATTATGCCTCATTGCAATGTTATGGGAATTTCGTCATTCACACTAATATGAAAGCTATCTTTATTACTGTTGAGGTTGGTGAACTTCCTATCTCTAGCAGAATATAGAAATTACTGACCGAAGTGTCTACACAAACAGCTGCGGAAATTGTCATCATACATAACAATTGTGGTGATAAGTGACGAGGCAACCTTCCTCGCCGCCTTCGTCAAGTGGTCCGTCAAGGGGCGCCTCATGGTGTGGTCGACGAGGCTCCTCATCCTCACTCACTCTCGCCTCATGGAGCTGCAGGATCTCCACACAACCTTGTCCAACTTCAACTCTATGTTGGTTATTATCAACAACGACACAACAAACATTAGGTGATGTGTGTTTTGTAACATATTCTTAAAGATTTGATATAATAATCCCTGATACCACACACTATTTTGTGATAATATAGTGATGAAAACAAAACGGTACTTTACACGAGTGTTGCAAGCGCACGTGCACAAACATACACACACAACCTCAACTAGGTGAGTACACACACATAAACACACATACAAATATACATACATATACAGTTCAGCGACCACATTATTAGGTACACACTTCTTGTACTGGGGAGGACCCCATATTGCCTTCAGAACAGCCTGAATTCTTCGAGGTCTGTATTGACATGATAGCATCATGCAGTTTCGGCAGATTTCGTACCTGCACATTCATGCTGCGAATCTCCCATTTCAACCCATCCCAAAGGATTACAATGAATTTTGACCACACCGTCTGAATGTCGCAGCAAAAATCACGATTCGTCAGACCAAGCGACGTCTTCCCAATTTTCAGCAGTTCAATTTTAGTAAGGTGGTTCCCACTATTCCCTCAGTTTCCTTTTTTTTTTTTTACGTGACAGGAGTCCAACTCGGAGTGGTCTTCCGCTGCTTAAACATCCACTTCAAGGATCGAAGTGATGAGATCGTTCAGAGGTGCTCTTAGGCATACCACTGTTGTAGCACGTGGTTGTTTGAGATACTGTCGCCTTCCTATGAGTTTAAACCAATCTGGATATTCTCCCTTAACTTCTCTCATTAACAAAGCGTTTTCTCCCACAGAACTGCCACTCACTGGATACTAACGGTAGTAAATTCTATAAATTCTAGATAGTTGTGCTTGAAAATCCCAGGAGATCAGCAGTTTCTGAGGAATTCAATCCACCCCGTCTGGCACCAACAATCATTCCAATCACTCCATGATCGAAGTCATTTAAATCACATTTCATAGCCATTCTGATGTTTAGAATGGGGAAGTGGAAAAGAATTCTTCCTCCGTAAGCCATGCGTATCGTAAGAGGCGACTAAAATGCCGGGAGCAAGGGGATAGTAACCTCTTCTCCTGTGTATATTGCTAAATGTATATATAACTAAAAGGGAAGAAACTTTCGTTTTATCTTTTGGGCCACCTTGCCTTGGTGGGATACGGCTCGTGTGCTGAAAGAATATATATATATATATATATATATATATATATATATATATATATATATATATATATATATATATATATATATATATATATATATATATATATATATATATATATATATATATGTGTCGTGCCGAATAGGCAGAATTTGCGATCTTGGCTTAAATAGCAACGCTCATCTTGCCATATAGGACAAGTGAAAATTTG
>NC_091317.1:36850283-36852783 GCF_038502225.1 Cherax quadricarinatus
CTCTTAATTCTTTCAATAATAACTGTACCATTCACTTTACCAGGTATACTCAACAGGCTTATCCCCCTATAATTTTTGCACTCTCTTTTGTCCCCTTTGCATTTATACAAAGGAACTATGCATGCTCTCTGCCAATCCCTAGGTACCTTACCCTCTTCCATACATTTATTAAATAATAGCACCAACCACTCCAAAACTATATCCCCTCTTGCTTTTAACATTTCTATCTTTATCCCATGAATCCCAGCTGCCTTACCGTAACCCTTTCATTTTACCTACTGCCTCACAAACTTCCCCCACACTCACAACTTACTCTTCCTCACTCCTACAAGATGTTATTCCTCCTTGCCCTATACACGAAATCACAGCTTCCCTATCTTCATCAACATTTAACAAATCCTCAAAATATTCCCTCCATCTTCCCAAAACATCTAACTCTCCATTTAATAACTCTCCTCTCCTATTTTTAACTGACACGTCCATTTGTTCTCTAGGCTTCCTCAACTTGTTAATCTCACTCCAAAACTTTTTCTTATTTTCAACAAAATTGTTGATAACATCTCACCCACTCTCTCATTTGCTCTCTTTTTACTTTGCTTCACCACTCTGTTAACCTCTCTCTTTTTCTCCATATACTCTTCCCTCCTTGCATCACTTCTACTCTGTAAAAATTTCTTATATGCTAACTTTTTCTCCCTTACTACTCTCTTTACATCATCATTCCACCAATCGATCCTCTTCCCTCCTGCACCCACTTTCCTGTAACCACAAACTTCTGCTGAACACTCTAACACTACATTTTTAAACCTACACCATACCTCTTCGACCCCATTGCATATGCTCTCATTAGCCCATCTATCCTCCAATAGCTGTTTATATCTTACCATAACTGCCTCCTCTTTAAGTTTATAAACCTTCACCTCTCTCTTCCCTGATGCTTCTATTCTCCTTGTATCCCATCTACCTTTTATTCTCAGTGTAGCTACAACTAAAAAGTGATCTAATATATCTGTGGCCCCTCTATAAACATGTACATCCTGAAGTCTACTCAACAGTCTTTTATCTTCTAATACATAATCCAACAAACTACTGTCATTTTGCCCTACATCATATCTTGTATACTTATTTATCCTCTTTTTCTTAAAATATGTATTACCTATAACTAAACCCCTTTCTATACAAAGTTCAATAAAAGGGCTTCCATTATCATTTATACCTGGCACCCCAAACTTACCTACCACACCCTCTCTAAAAGTTTCTCCTACTTTAGCATTCAGGTTCCCTTCCACAATTACTCTCTCACTTGGTTCAAACGTTCCTATACATTCACTTAACATCTCCCAAAATCTCCCTCTCTCCTCTACATTCCTCTCTTCTCCAGGTGCATACATGCTTATTATGGCCCACTTCTCGCATCCAACCTTTACTTTAATCCACATATTATATATCTCGTGCCGAATATGTAAAAGTGGTCAATTAGCAAGAACTCATTTAAAATTAAGTCCTTTCTAAAATTTTCTCTTATACGTTTAAAGAGCACATCACCGGAGGCACACATCAACCAAATAAACCCTGCAGCATACGAGCGCCTGGCAAACCTGAGAATAGCGTTCCGATACCTTAATAAGGAATCGTTCAAGACACTGTACACTGTGTATGTTAGGCCCATACCGGAGTATGCAGCACCAGTCTGGAACCCACACCTGGTCAAGCACGTCAAGAAGTTAGAGAAAGTACAAAGGTTTGCAACAAGGCTAGTCCCAGAGCTCAAGGGAATGTCGTACGAGGAAAGGTTAAGGGAAATCGGACTGACGACACTGGAGGACAGAAGGGTCAGAGGAGACATGATAACGACATACAAGATACTGCGGGGAATAGACAAGGTGGACAGAGATAGGATGTTCCAGAGAGGGGACACAGGGACAAGGGGTCACAACTGGAAGCTGAAGACTCAGAAGTGTCACAGGGACGTTAGGAAGTATTTCTTCAGTCATAGAGTTGTCAGCAAGTGGAATAGCCTAGCAAGTGAAGTAGTGGAGGCAGTAACCATACATAGTTTTAAGAAGAGGTATGACAAAGCTCAGGAAGCAGAGAGAGAGAGGATCCAGTAGCGATCAGTGAAGAGGCGGGGCCAGGAGCTGAGTCTCGACCCTTGCAACCACAATTAGGTGAGTACAATTAGGTGAGTACACACACACACACACACACACACACACACACACACACACACGCACGCACACACATACATATATATATAAATAACAAAAAGGCACAATATATATACACAAATATATATATATATATCAAAGTGACTTTGTCATGGTCCATATATATATATATATATATATATATATATATATATATATATATATATATATATATATATATATATATATATATATATATATATATATATATATATATATATATATATATCGTGCCGAATATGTAAAATTGGTCAATTAGCAAGAACTCATTTAAAATTAAGTCCTTTCCAAAA
>NC_091317.1:36855283-36980283 GCF_038502225.1 Cherax quadricarinatus
CCATCATTCACTCCATCACTGTCTTGCCAGAAGGGTGCTTTACACTACAGTTTTTAAACTGCAACATTAACACCCCCTCCTTCAGAGTGCAGGCACTGTACTTCCCATCTCCAGGACTCAAGTCCGGCCTGCCGGTTTCCCTGAATCCCTTCATAAATGTTACTTTGCTCACACTCCAACAGCACGTCAAGTATTAAAAACCATTTGTCTCCATTCACTCCTATCATATATATGTATATATATATATATATATATATATATATATATATGTATATATATATATATATATATATATATATATATATATATATATATATATATATATATATATATATATATATATATATATATATATATATATATATATTCAAAACAACCACTGTGAAAGAATAGTGAAATTCCAAGCGCTTTCGTGACTACTCACATTATCAAGGAACAATAAAAGTAGTACATCAAAGGAAGGCATATAAAGGGTCTTGACCACACCTCACCATCACATCCCACAACAAAGCAACGCCTGACGCGTGACATCACGCGACTCAAAAGAAAAAGAACACAGCGACAGGTCCCCTGGACCAACTAGGCAGGTCCTTCACGGCAACCCACAAACTGTCCTACCCAAGAATTAAGATTTATTATTTGTCCAGTCTATTATTAAATTCTTCTCAAACACTCTAAATTATAAATGGATCTAATTTATATAAACCAAATGAAATATTCATATTATTTTCAAAACTGGCAAGTGAGTGGGAAACGAAAGCCTGTAATTGTTTTGCATGATGGTAGGATTGCTGGTGTCTTTTGTCTGTCTCATAAATATGCAAGATTACAGGTACGTCTTGCTACTTCTACTTACACTTAGGTCACACTACACATACATGTACATGTTTATTTATACACACTCATCTGAGTTTTCTTTGATTTTATCTTAATAGTTCTTGGTCTTATTACTTTTCCTTCTATATCCATGGGGAAGTGGAACAAGAATCTTTCCTCCGTAAGCGCTGCATGTTGTAAAAGTCAACTAAAATGCCGGGAACAATGGGCTAGTAACCCCTTTTCCTGTAATAATTACTAAAAAGAATAAGAAGAAGAAAATTGTCAAGGTGGGAAGTCTGAATGTGCGTGGATGTTGTGCAAATGATAAGAAAGAGATGATTGTGGATGTTATGAATAAGAAGCTGGATGTCTTGGCGTTAAGTGAAACAAAGCTGAAGGGGGTGGGAGAGTTTCAGTGGAGAGGAATAAATGGGATTAGGTCAGGGGTTTCAAATAGAGTTAAAGCTAAAGAAAGAGTAGCAATTTATGTTAAAGGATAAGTTATGGCAGGAAAAAAGCGACTACAAATGTATTAATTCAAGGATTATGTTCAGTAAAATAAAGGTTGGATGTGAAAAGTGGGTTATAGTAAGCGTATATGCACCTGGAGAAGAGAGAAGTGTAGAGAAGAGAGAGAGATTTTGGGAAATGTTGAGTGAATGCGTGGGGAGTTTTGAACTAAGTGTCAGAGTAATGGTGGTTGGGGATTTCAATACTAAAGTGGGCAAAAAATGTTGTAGAGGGAGTAGTAGGTAATTTTGGGGTGCCAGGGGTAAATGAAAATGGGGAGCCTTTAACTGAGCTATGTGTAGAAAGAGGTTTGGTAATAAGTAATACATATTTTATGAAGAAGAGGATAAATAAATACTCAAGGTATGATATAGCACGTAATGAAAGTAGTTTGATAGATTATGTATTGGTGGATAAAAGGTTGATGGGTAGGCGCCTGAAATATCGGATCATTATTTAGTTGTAGCTACAGTTAGAGTAGGAAGTAGGTGGGAAAAGAGGAAAATGGTAATAACAAGCAAGAGGGAGGTGAAAGTGTATAAACTAAGGGAGGAGGAAGTTTGGGTGAGATATAAGCAACTATTGGCAGAAAGGTGGGCTGGTGCAAGTATGAGTAGTGCGGGGGTTGAAGGGGTTTGGAATATATATATTTATATATATATATATATATATATATATATATATATATATATATATATATATATATATATATATATATATATATATATATACATACATATATATATATATATATATATATATATATATATATATATATATATATATATATATATATATATATATATATATATATATATATATATATATACATATGTCGTGCCGAATAGGCAGAACTTGCGATATTGGCTTAAATAGCAACGTTCATCTTGCCATATAGGACAAGTGAAAATTTGTGTATGCAATAATGTCGCCAAAGTCATTCTGAACCTAACGAAAAAAATATATTTTACTTTGTTTGTTTAGTATTAAATTATTGTAAACAAATCTAAAATATATTTAGTTTGGTTAGGCTAAAATAAATTGTTCTTTTTATAATAAGGTTAGGTAAGTTTTCTAAGATTCTTTTGGTGCAAAATTAAAATTTTTTACATTAACTTTATTGAAAAAAAAAATATCTTTAAACATATAAGAGAAAATTTCAAAAAGGACTTAATTTTAAATGAGTTCTTGCTAATTGACCAGTTTTACATATTCAGCACGATATATATATATGTATATATATATATATATATATATATATATACATATATAAATATATATATATAAATTATATATATATATATAAATATATACATATACATACAAATATATATATATATAAATTATATATATATAAATATATACATATACATACAAATATATACATATATATATATATATATATATATATATATATATATATATATATATATATATATATACATATATATATATACATATATATATATAAATATATATATATATATATATATATACATATATATATATATATATATATATATACATATATATATATATATATATATATATATATATATATCTATATATATATGTCTATATATATATATCTATCTATATATATATATACATATATATATATATATATATATATATATATATATATATATATATATATTTATATATATATATGTATATATATATATGTATATATATATATATCTATATATATATCTATATATATATATGTATATATATATATATATATGTATATATATATATATATATATATATACATATATATATATATATATATATATATATATATATATATATATATATATATATATATATATATATATATATATATATATATATGCATCAGTGACTCAGCAGGAATACAGAATCCTAGCTGCTTCAGTGCCATCACCGAATGGGAGACTCTTGTTGCTCCAGTACCAAACCCTAGTGCATTACTGGCTCACAAACAGTCAAGCTGGGATGGCCTGATTGCTGAAAAGGTGCTTGCCAACATGCTAAGGGCTGCAACATCAGATAGGGAGACTGGCTGTCTCCAGGCTGTGAGTGCACATCACTCCAGAGACTTCCTCCAAACAGTTCCCATATCGGCAATGGGAACGCGACTCGACCCTTAGACCCTCCATATTGCAGTGGCTCTGCGCCTTGCTGCCCCAATTCAAACAGAATTTATGTGCATTTGCGGCGAAGTGCAGGCAGACCAATACTGTCTACATGGTCTTAACTATTCCAAAACCAAGGGCTGGCATGAAAGACACAATGAGGTCAACGACATCATTAAGAGAACCCTTGCTACAGCTGGATGCCCAGCAGGGAGGGAGCCCCGATCACAACCCAGCAAACCGCCTCGACGGGATTACCATCTATCCTTGGAAGAATGGCAAGCTCTTAGCATGGGACTATACCTGTGTGGCCACACTGGCTGACACCTATATCCATCACAGTGTGGGGTGACAGGGAGGAGCTGCTGACCACAGGGAGGAGAACAAGATCAGCAAGTACAGGGACATAAGTCAACAGTATCAATTTGTCCCAGTGGGATCAGAGACCTTGGGATCATGGGGAAAAAATGCCACACGTTTCCTTAAAGAATTGGGTACCAGACTCATCGACACCACCAGGGACCCAAGGGCAGCCACTTTCATGTTCCAGCGCCTCAGCTTGGCCATCCAAAGGAGAAATGCTTGCTGCATACTTGGCTCACGTCCGGCTTCAGAGGAGCTGGAGGAAATTCATGATCTTTAATACATTGTACCATTGTATTCATGTTTGTGTTTTTCTGTAAATGTATTCTGTTTATTAATAAATGTTCACATAGAATATAAAATATAGGGGGTGGTAGGAGAAGAAAATATTCAAACAGCTCCGGGGAGAACGTTGAGTTTATCATCTCTGAGGATGAGGGTCCCCATTCCAACTATAGAGGTGGTACTTCCTTATATATATATATATATATATATATATATATATATATATATATATATATATATATATATATATATATATATATATATATGTATATATATATATATATATATATATATATATATATATATATATATATATATATATATATATATATATATACATAGGGAGGTAGCACCTCTGGAACTGTCCTGGGGACCCTCATTCTCAGAGAAAAGAATAAACTTACTTCAAGGATAACTCAAGGTTCTCCCTGAAACTGTTTGAAAATTTTCTCCTGCCACCTCTCATATTTAATATAAATTTTATTTAAAGAGAAAATACATTGACAATAATGCAATAAAGAGTAAAACAACATAGATGACAAGTCAGAGCTACATCTCAAATACTTCGTCCAGCTCCTCTGCGGTGGGCCGCGTTCCCAGAATGGTGCAGGCATTTCCACTCTGGATAGCAACACAGTCCCTAAAAGAGGAAGCTGGCCGCCCTGTGGTCCTTGGTTTCTATGATGAGTTTTTCACCCAGCTCTTTGAGGAACTTTACAGCACACTTGCCCCATGCTCCATTGGTCTCCGACCCTATTGGGATGACGTTATAGTAAGGGAAGGCCTTCATATTTGCGGGTCTTTTGGGTCTCCACGTGGCTGGCTGCTCCACTCCCTTCAACTACGGAGTATGTTAAGTAGGTGTCTGCTAATGTGGCGGCACAGGTCCCAGCCAATCTGCTTTCCATCCTTCCAGGGTAGCATAGTGGCTCCATTAGGGCGCTTTTGACTTCCGTCAGAACTCTGCACTTGGGGCTCCCGTTGGGCTTGGCAACGGGCTGTAGCGAGGCTTCTCTTTATGATGTCATTGACCTTCTCATGTCTGGCATACTACCTTCTGGTGTGTGACACACGAGACCATGAAGTCCGAATTGATCAGCCGTCGCCCTGCTGCAAATACAATTATGTTCGGTGAGGATGGGGGCTGCTAGGCGGAGAGCAACATCAATCCGAATGGCCAGTAGGTCGATTCGAGTGCCTAAGGAGGAAATGGGAACAGCTAGAAGGAAATCTCCTAAGTGTGGTGCCTTCACCGCTTTGTCCTTTCCTGAAGCGTTGGTGAGCATTATGTTGGCGATTTTTTCCATGATCGGTTTGTCCCGGTGGGACTGTTTGTGCTCTTTGGGAAAAGCTAATCTACTGGAGGAGTCTGCAAGGGTGTCCCACCGCAAGGCTGCTTCAGTGAACCTTGGGTCTTTAGCTCGTACCGAGTCTCTCATTCGTTCGGGGACAATCTTCTTGACTAATCCACTGGAAGCCAAACACGAAGACAGAAATGCAGGTAACGCTACCTGCGTTGCTTTGCGCAGCGCTGTACCCCCCAGTCGCACTTGGATAGTTGCCTGATCCCATTGCCGATCCTCTAGTGACAGATTCAGTGCCCTCTTAAAGGTTGATCTCAGGTGTGCGTCATATTCTTCGAGTGTTGGGGTGTCAAAAGAGAGTGCATACCTCAGTAAGCGAATCTTGGCATAGTAAGACACCTTGTGAAGAGATACAGGGCATCATGGGCATCAAGATCACTTACTCTCTCCTCCATTCTCTTTAGGCTATTCAATTTGTCCTTGAGGACCGTGTCGATGGCCTGGTGACCCAGCGGTACTATTAAATGGAGTGGTACTAGAGACTTCCGGAGGACTGTTCGCACAACATTGATTATTTCCTGGTTCGTTGTGATGATTTCACACTTGGATTTCACACTGTGTCTTCACCAGTTGTAGGGCCTCTAACAGGGACGCTTCAGTACCTGCCACAGTGTCATCATCCAGGAACCAAATGTTGAGCTCGCTGCCAAGCAGAAGAGAAATGGAGCTAGTGGATCACCATGCTGAACACCTTCTGATGAGAGAATTTCATGTTCGCAAACAAATGAACCGAGGGTTTGCTGTAGCCGGCTGAAATGAATGGAAAAAGACTGGGGAACCGATCTCGAACAGCCGGCAAGGCGATGTCTCTCTTCATCATATTAAAGGCATTTCTAAAATCAAGTTTGACTACGGCCTTGTCTTCTGGTAGGTCCCTGATGTAGGCCCTTGCCGCATGAGCTGCGGCATGAAATACTATTAAAGTGGGCAAGAATATATAATACAAAAAAATAGAATAAAGTAAAAATAAATCTTAAGTAATTTATTTTTAATATTTTCCTCCATCATTTCTACAGGTTCCAAAACCGGCCGAATTTGCTGGTGGCGATCGTGGAGTCTGGCTTTTGCAGGATAGTGACGGTAAATGACCCAAGTTCGGGGGTTCCCAGGGTTCAGTTCCAGGGCTCCTTGGTAAAGATGATTGAATACCTCTCTGGTGCACTTAACTTCACGTAAGTAAACCCAAGAATATTAATGATAGACATGACAGGAAGAGTGGTGAATGTACATGGCAATGTGCATTAACTAGCCGTAGATGGGACAAGAAAAGCCAGTCACAGAGCGGGGGACATGAATATCTACCCTATGCACAATTCCATGTATATTTCCTGATTTTGCAAGCATGTGCAATATGTTAAGAGAAGAAGTCTTGCTTCTCTCTTACACTTGTTCTTACTTATTAGCGATTCTTTATTATTTGACCCTTGAATGTCTGTTCTACGAAATTTATTCTTGGTTTTGTATATATATACATATGAATGTATGTATATATATATATATATATATATATATATATATATATATATATATATATATATATATATATATATATATATATATATATATATATATATATATATATGTATATATATATATATATATATATATATATATATATATATATATATATATATATATATATATATATATATATATATGTATATATATATATATATATATATACATATATATATACACACATATATGTATATATATATATATATATATATATATATATATATATATATATATATATATATATATATATATATATAAATATATATATATATATATATATATATATATATATATATATATATATATATATATATATATATATATATATATATATATATATATATATATATACATATATATATATATATGGATGTGCCGAATAGGCCCAGAATCCAGATCTTGGCTAATAGCAGGCGCTCATCTTGCCATATAGGGACAAGTGAAAAGTATATGCAATATTTCTTATAAAATCATTCTCGAATCAACGAAAAAATATATTTCACCGTGTTTGTTAATTATTAAATTACTGTAAACAAATCTAAAATATATTTAAGTTGTTAGGCTAAAATAAATTACTCTTGTTATAATAGTTAGGTAAGTTTCTAAGACTTTCTGCGCAAAATTAGAAAAATTTACATTAACATTAATGAAAAATATATCTTTAAACGTATAAACAAAATTTCAGAAAGGGACTTATTTTAATGAGTTCTTGTTATTGACTGTTTAGATATTCAGGCACGACATATACTATATATATATATATATATATATATATATATATATATATATATATATATATATATATATATATATATATATATATATATATATATGTATATGTCGTGCCGAATATGTAAAACTGGTCAATTAGCAAGAACTCATTTAAAATTGAGTCCTTTCTAAAATTTTCTCTTATACGTTTAAAGATATATTATTTTCATTAATGTTAATGTAACAATTTTTAATCTTGCTCCAAAAGAATCTTAGAAAACTTACCTAACCTTATTATAACAAGAACAATTTATTTTAGCCTAACCCAACTAAATATATTTTAGATTTGTTTACAATAATTTAATACTAAGCAAACACAGTGAAATATATTTTTTTTCGTTAGGTTCAGAATGATTTTGGTGAAATTATTGCATACACAAATTTTCGCTTGTCCTATATGGCAAGATGAGCGTTGCTATTTAAGCCAAGATCGCAAGTTCTGCCTATTCGGCATGCTGTTATCAACAAATTTTGTTGAAAATAAGAAAAAGTTTTGGAGTGAGATTAACAAGTTAAGGAAGCCTAGAGAACAAATGGATTTGTCAGTTAAAAATAGGAGAGGAGAGTTATTAAATGGAGAGTTAGAGGTATTGGGAAGATGGAGGGAATATTTTGAGGAATTGTTAAATGTTGATGAAGATAGGGAAGCTGTGATTTCGTGTATAGGGCAAGGAGGAATAACATCTTGTAGGAGTGAGGAAGAGCCAGTTGTGAGTGTGGGGGAAGTTCGTGAGGCAGTAGGTAAAATGAAAGGGGGTAAGGCAGCCGGGATTGATGGGATAAAGATAGAAATGTTAAAAGCAGGTGGGGATATAGTTTTGGAGTGGTTGGTGCAATTATTTAATAAATGTATGGAAGAGGGTAAGGTACCTAGGGATTGGCAGAGAGCATGCATAGTTCCTTTGTATAAAGGCAAAGGGGATAAAAGAGAGTGCAAAAATTATAGGGGGATAAGTCTGTTGAGTGTACCTGGTAAAGTGTATGGTAGAGTTATAATTGAAAGAATTAAGAGTAAGACGGAGAATAGGATAGCAGATGAACAAGGAGGCTTTAGGAAAGGTAGGGGGTGTGTGGACCAGGTGTTTACAGTGAAACATATAAGTGAACAGTATTTAGATAAGGCTAAAGAGGTCTTTGTGGCATTTATGGATTTGGAAAAGGCGTATGACAGGGTGGATAGGGGGGCAATGTGGCAGATGTTGCAAGTGTATGGTGTAGGAGGTAGGTTACTGAAAGCAGTGAAGAATTTTTACGAGGATAGTGAGGCTCAAGTTAGAGTATGTAGAAAAGAGGGAAATTTTTTCCCAGTAAAAGTAGGCCTTAGACAAGGATGTGTGATGTCACCGTGGTTGTTTAATATATTTATAGATGGGGTTGTAAGAGAAGTAAATGCGAGGGTCTTGGCAAGAGGCGTGGAGTTAAAAGATAAAGAATCACACACAGGGTGGGAGTTGTCACAGCTGCTCTTTGCTGATGACACTGTGCTGTTGGGAGATTCTGAAGAGAAGCTGCAGAGATTGGTGGATGAATTTGGTAGGGTGTGCAAAAGAAGAAAATTAAAGGTGAATACAGGAAAGAGTAAGGTTATGAGGATAACAAAAAGATTAGGTGATGAAAGATTGAATATCAGATTGGAGGGAGAGAGTATGGAGGAGGTGAACGTATTCAGATATTTGGGAGTGGACGTGTCAGCGGATGGGTCTATGAAAGATGAGGTGAATCATAGAATTGATGAGGGAAAAAGAGTGAGTGGTGCACTTAGGAGTCTGTGGAGACAGAGAACTTTGTCCTTGGAGGCAAAGAGGGGAATGTATGAGAGTATAGTTTTACCAACGCTCTTATATGGGTGTGAAGCATGGGTGATGAATGTTGCAGCGAGGAGAAGGCTGGAGGCAGTGGAGATGTCATGTCTGAGGGCAGTGTGTGGTGTGAATATAATGCAGAGAATTCGTAGTTTGGAAGTTAGGAGGAGGTGCGGGATTACCAAAACTGTTGTCCAGAGGGCTGAGGAAGGGTTGTTGAGGTGGTTCGGACATGTAGAGAGAATGGAGCGAAACAGAATAACTTCAAGAGTGTATCAGTCTGTAGTGGAAGGAAGGCGGGGTAGGGGTCGGCCTAGGAAGGGTTGGAGGGAGGGGGTAAAGGAGGTTTTGTGTGCGAGGGGCTTGGACTTCCAGCAGGCATGCGTGAGCGTGTTTGATAGGAGTGAATGGAGACAAATGGTTTTTAATACTTGACGTGCTGTTGGAGTGTGAGCAAAGTAACATTTATGAAGGGATTCAGGGAAACCGGCAGGCCGGACTTGAGTCCTGGAGATGGGAAGTACAGTGCCTGCACTCTGAAGGAGGGGTGTTAATGTTGCAGTTTAAAAACTGTAGTGTAAAGCACCCTTCTGGCAAGACAGTGATGGAGTGAATGATGGTGAAAGTTTTTCTTTTTCGGGCCACCCTGCCTTGGTGGGAATCGGCCAGTGTGATAATAATAAAAAAAAAAAAAAAAAAATATATATATATATATATATATATATATATATATATATATATATATATATATATATATATATATATATATATGTATATATATATATATATATATATATATATATATATATATATATATATATATATATATATATATACATATATATATATATATATATATATATATATATATATATATATATATATATATATATATATATATATATATATATATATATAAATATATATATATATATATATATATATATATATATATATATATATATATATATATATATATATATATATATATATATATATATATATATATATATATATATGTATATGTCGTGCCGAATATGTAAAACTGGTCAATTAGCAAGAACTCATTTAAAATTAAGTCCTTTATAAAATTTTCTCTTATACGTTTAAAGATATATTTTTTTCATTAATGTTAATGTAATTTTTTTTAATTTTGCACCAAAAGAAACTTAGAAAACTTACTTAACCTTATTATAACAAGAGAAATTTATTTTAGCCTTACCCAACTAAATATGTTTTAGATTTGTTTACAGTAATTAATAATAAACAAACACAGTGAAATATATTTTTTTGTTAGGTTCAGAATGATTTTGGCGAAATTATTACATACACAAATTTTCACTTGTCCTATATGGCAAGATGAGCATTGCTATTTAAGCCAAGATCGCAAGTTCTGCCTATTCGGCACGACTTATATATATATATATATATATATATATATATATATATATATATATATATATATATATATATATATATATATATATATATATATATATATATATATATATATATATATATATATATGTATATATATATATATATATATATATATATATATATATATATATATATATATATATATATATATATATATATATATATATATATTTTATATATATATATATATTATATGCAAGACACGTGAAATGGAAATCTTTAGCTCAAGTAATTTCACACGTCTCTGTGCGTCATCAGTAACTATGCAATGTTGCAAGAGTAGCAACAGCAGAAATGAGGGAAAGTTTTCTCAGAGTAAGATATCGTGGTGACCCCAGCCAGTTTCTCTGGGATATAAGAGACACCGTTTGCCTCACAACTACCTTTCATCACCACTCTTACATGGAATAGGGTAGAGAGGGTCTCCGAGTTTACAAAAGGCAGGAAACAGAATAATAGGAGATTTAATAGCCTGCCCTAAGTTACATCTAATAACCGTCAACAAGTCATATGACATAACAGATTACGTTGCACTAGTGGATAATTCACTTATAAAACAATGATATTATATTTAAATTTTCTAATTAATTAAAGAGTTGAATGTGCTAATTTGTCTGCTTAAACTACAATACTTCCCGGGGGTTTCTAGAATATTTAAGGAAATGCTTGGAAGAATCTTCTCACATTTTCCTAAATACTGCCTACCAATATTCTTAGTATTAATTATTATCACTGTACCTTGGTTATTTATGAATCTCCCACAGTATTCCGATTATTCTATATGACCTAATAACCAGACAGTTCATGAATTTTCCGTTCAACTTTTATCACAACATAACGGCTTAACCGTGTTGGGTTGTAATCCACTAAGCTAGTCGCAATCACCATGTTGCGATCGCTGATTGCAGTCACTTAATCTTATGTACCTGTACCAGTATGGTACCTTCATGCAGCTGTACTTAGATGGATTTGCTCCTAATGGTTATATACATTTCTCCAAGGTGAAGTGGAACAGAATTCTTCCTCCGTAGGCCATGCGTGTCATAAGAGGCGACTAAAGTGCCAGGAGCAAGGGGCCAGTGACCCCTTCTCCTGTATACATTACTAAATTTAAAAAGATAAATTTTCGTTTTTTTCGGTCACCCTGCCTATGTAGGATACGGCCGGATCGTTGAAAAAAAAATTTATTCATTATACCAAAGGGCAAGATATGTTCGCTACAGATGAAACACGCAGGATAAGTGTGGAGAATACTGGTCTAACATCACTAAATCTTCACAAGGCAATCTTGAGATTTTGTATAGCACTGTTGCTTCTGGTTTTGCACAATAAACGGCCATCAACAATCTTCACATGTCATACATACAGTTAAAATAACATTATATATGCCTAACTAACACACGCTGTAGTATTTTGGTTCTTTCTTCTCTCACCAATACTTCAGTAGTTCTATATTCTGAATTGCCAGTTGGCTGGTCTAGAGGGCATACCAGTGGGTGTGTGATGAACGACAAATGTATGTAACATACGGAGCATGCCACAGGGGCTAAAGTCTTGCAGGTTACAAGAGCTATATCTATCATCATTCAATAACCGGTTCGAATGAAAGGATTTCCTGGTAGGTGCATGACATATTTTATGTGGAGCAGTCAAAAGAATAGTGGAGAGACAACTGCCAAACCTGGGGTTTTAATTCTGGTATTCTCTTTCAATCATTACAATAGTAATACGATTTTTCAGTACACATAATCTTGTATGTAACCTTTAATTTGCTGTATATATTTATATATGTATCTCACCAGGTACTCCTTCATGCGACCTCCGGACTCAGTCTGGGGTGTTAGACTAAATAATGGTTCATGGACCGGCATGATGGGCATGGTGGTGAGGGAGGTCAGTGTAGCGAGGCATTGTTTGAAAAAAATCAATCGTATCTCGCAGTCGCAAAAGGAAAAATATATATATATTTAGTCTCCCATCCTTGGTCTGAACTGGAAGGCCAGGTTTGATGAATAAAACACATGTGCAAACGTTTTAATTTCATAATAGCATTTTTTCCAATCTAATATCGACATGACTTTAATATTGGAGACAGTAGCAGTGGAGAGGAAATTTAAAGAGGCTCAGTCTCTTAGTCTAGACGGATCAAGTTACAGGGACTCAAATATTAATTTATGTCAGCTTGGTTTTGAAGTTTAAAAATATACATGAATTTTATAAAGGATTTTATTCAGACAGTAAACTCGGTTAGCTTGTATTTTCATTGAGTATTTAATTAAATGACTACTTTGATAATTGCATAAAACCTCGTTAGTT
This sequence comes from Cherax quadricarinatus, assembly GCF_038502225.1. NCBI lineage: Eukaryota > Metazoa > Arthropoda > Malacostraca > Decapoda > Parastacidae > Cherax > Cherax quadricarinatus. The sequence continues at coordinate 36,868,592 of NC_091317.1, forward strand.
TTCTTACAGGAAGTAACTATCAGCGCTGGCCCTTTCATGATCGATAGATGGCGAGCCGAGGTGGCGGACTTCACTGTACCAATATTTTTAGACTACTGGAGGATCCTGGGCGTTCGTGGTGTTCCAGAGGTGGACCCCTGGGGCTTTTTATTCCCCCTGGCACCACTGGTGTGGGCGGCCATCCTGGGGACGCTGGTGGTGCTTGCTGCTGCAGTGTTCCTCATGTATTCCTGCGGCTCTCTCAAGAGTGCTGACCACAACTATTGGTTACAGGTCTCCTTCGGCTACTTTCGGATATTATTACAACAAGGTAAGTTTTTTCTCATGACTTCATCACCTGACCTTTCTTCAAACTTTCTCCTCACCTCTTCACTTGACTTTTCATAGCTGTGACTTGATAATGGTCGTATCGAAAAACATAAATACATTTGCTTTTTCGACAACATAATCAGTGCTTAAGAGCCTCGTTGTAACTCTCATAATCACTTCGATAAATGGGAAGATAGAAAATTAGTTATAAAACAATCCGCGTTTCTTAGGGTATCTGAAAACGCCTCTAATACATTCATCAAAACTCACCCAAAACAATGTCAGCTTCAGCAGCATCTCAAAAAATTATCAAAATCATATTACGACCCCCTATTACTGATGTTACTTAATATATATATATATATATATATATATATATATATATATATATATATATATATATATATATATATATATATATATATATATATATATATATATATATATATATATATATATATATATATATATATATATATGATAATTTTGCGTTTTTAACTACCCTTTACTATAAAGCCAATGATTTTTTTTCACTAGCTATTTTATCACAATTTCTTGCTGATTATATATTCATTGTTCTGTCAAGGTATGCACTTAGGACTGATAAAGTTTCTGGCGAAACTGTGACCTCTAACTCCAATACTGTTCAGTATTTACCCAGCAAACATTCCTTCTGTTTGGTTGCTCGCACCTGCCTCTCTTAATGCTCAGAAGTGCTTTCACACTCCAAGAAAGTCTTCGTGGAACCTAGGGTAAATGTAAACAATCCTCATCGCCAGCGAGACTGACAGGGAAGTCGAAGTCCCTCTTTAACAATACATGGTGTAAAGCTATGGAAAATGTTCTATCATCAACAGTTTGTCTTCATTTACCCTATCCAGAAATAGAAAAGTCCTCAGAATAGCGTTACAACTATCCAAAGGAATCCTTAAGTCTAACCACCAACTAGACCCAATCACAATGAGCTGCTGTTTTAATGACAGCGATTTTTTAAAAGGATTTTTGCAACAAGATTCTACTCAGAAACCACATAACTGAACTTAAAGGACTAATAAAAACAAAAGCATAACCATAACTGCAGCCAATAAGAAGGCGCAATGTCTTAAACCAAGCCGATTATGGTGGATCAGTTTATTAGAGATGAAAAATCAGTTTTAGAATTTCTTCCCTCCCACAGGAAATTCGTCATGGCTAAGAAATCCAACGTTGCAAGGTGCTTGTGGAAAGCGAAGACTCTGTCGACGGCATGTTATTTCCTCCTAGTCGGAATTCTGGCTTTTGCTTAAAAATCCTCATATCTTCCCAAACTGCTGCAGTGCTGCTCTTCAGCTCCTTCTGTAGATCAACGTGAAGGTGCAAACAAAAACCTTAAGCAACAGGCCAGCATGAAGAAGCTTCTAGCTGAGTCTTCTCAGATGTCTCAAAGAAATAATATCCACAATATTTTCTTTTGCCAAATCATGTGATTTACAGTCTTAGACACTAAAATTACAGAAGATATAATATCATCTGAAAAAATGAAATACATAAGATCAGTTAACGTACTGCAGATAGAAAATAACCGTACTTATGACATATTTTACAAACTTTCATAGGAAAGAAGGTAACAAAAATATTAATTTCTTTGGTAAAGTAATGAGCATAGAATATTCCAAAAGAAAATTACCGATAAAAAAAAAAACAAGCAATTTGAGCTGGGTGTTCGAATACCTGATAGTTGAGACTTTACTGCATGAAATATTATACACTAGAAACTCTTCAAGCATCTGGAGTCACTCCTAAATATTATTCCATCTGGTTCAAATTTGGCTAATGATATTTTCTCGTGAAGTGGAGTAAATATCGTGGATAGAAACTGTCAAAACCGAAAGTTCATTTTTGAACAAAACGTTTTAACTTTCTAGTTGCATATACTTCCGTGGTATATCCAGTGAAGCTTGATAAAGATCTTGACGAGCTAAATGTACCTTAAAGAAATGGATATTTATTTAGGGAGCAGTTTTTTGTTGCTGTAGGGTTCAGTTTTATGTTCGTTAAGCATTTGGTAAATAAAATTTGTAAATTATGCAACGTAAATTTTTTACATTATACATATCACATATGTATTGTGACATGTATAGTGAAACACTTATTAAAATATACCGGTTAAACGCTTAAAACTCATTAAATAATATGCACATTAATATATTACCATATTTTATTCCATCAACAATTACAGATACGACGCTGCCTATATACTGGTTGTGGGAGCGTGTGGTGTTGATGGTGTGGATGATGGTGACACTGGTGTTAACACGGAGTTACTCTGGCAATCTCATGGCTCTCCTGGCAGTGAGACACATCCCTCAACCTTACCAAACACTACGAGACGTGATGGACGACCCATCAGTGAAGCTGATATGGCACAAAGACTCTGCTTCTGTTCCTTATCTAAAAGTACGTCATGGAAACGTAAAATTTGAATTTTTCTGATATTCTTATAGTATCCCAATTAAAAATACTAGAAAGAAAATAGCAAAGCTTTTTTTTATGTGTTAACACTTAATATTACAGGAGTGACAAAGGTGACTCTAGAAAACAAAAGTTTCTGAGGTGAAATTCTCGGATTACAATAAAAATTAAACAATTAGAGAAGCTCTGAGGAAGTACTAAACCTATTAATAACAGTTTTCGTGATAATTAGCTGAAATTTGTTGTCAAACTCATAATGTGAGTAATAAAATATAAATCAAAATAAAAAGAAAAGAAAGGTAGCCAGATTCATTATTTCAATAAGAGTGCTGATAAATGGCCACTGGCCCCTTTAAGAGGGGAAGGGGTCACTTGTCTTAGCAAAAGGGCCCTTGATACCAGGAACTGGAGTTTTACTCTCCTTGAGACTCCCCACCGTCCACTCTCCATTTGGCATCTTGAGCAGGGATATTTTCCTAATGTGAAATCTAGTTTCTGGTCAGAGAGAAAAGAGTTCTCTATCAGCCCTGATCTAACATACAGCTTCAGAGGGTGGTGCAGCAGTTCTCCTGTCACTCCACCCGAAATTTAAATTGAATCATCTTGAGGCAGGTGAGATGATCCTCCTGTGGGACACTAAGAAGACACCTGACAGGATCCTTCTGACGGAAATTTAGCCGGAGGTCGTCGGTTCATCTCAAATATCCACTGATTGTTAATCAACAATGCTACTTCTCATCCTGAACTGCTTATTCTGTCCTTTCTTATTTCATATCCAGTTGGGAAAATCGCATCTGTAATTATCAACAGTAGTAATGTATTGTGGAAGATTGAGAAAGTCCCCAGTGGGTGAAATGTCACGTATTAAAATAACCTAAATGTTCCAAACTCGTTTTAATTTAGTCATCTTTGATAGACTTTATGCACTTACACTTGCATTCCCGAAAGTATTTTGGGGTTACGTGTACAGTTGCAGAGAAAAGTTCCTGAACAGTCTCTCCTGGGAAGAAATAATCAGGAAACTCAGACGTAGTAATCAAAGGATTATTATTATTATTATTATTATTATTATTATTATTATTATTATTATTATTATTATTATTATTATTATTAGTATTATTATTATCATAACGGGGAGCGCTAAACCCGTAGGATTATACAGCCATAAAGACTGGACAGCCTGGTTCACAAATCATGTTTCTTTCCCAGCCCGGGCACGTCAGTCAGCCTTAAGCATGGATTTCAGCTATTTCAATCTCCCGAGTGGACTAGAGCGCTGCCTGGGAATCTTGACCGTTCCCAGTAGTAGTTTCGAATCCTTTTGACTGCGATCTTTCTTTCTCTCTCTCTCTCTCTCTCTCTATGTAGATATATATATATATATATATATATATATATATATATATATATATATATATATATATATATATATATATATATATATATATATATATATATATATATACTTTGGTCTGTATTAATCAAAGGTTTCAGGCAGCGAAGTCTGGTATATACCGGGAGATAGCCGATTCCGAGAAGACTGGTCGTCTTATATATCTACCACATCCGCAGTTTCCAGAAGCTATAGACACTTTGGTACGACGTGGCGACCACGTCATCATTGATGTCCATGGTGATGTCAGGTCTACTATTGCTCAAGACTTCACGAAAACAGGTAGTCTGAGAGCAATGTACTTGAATTACTTTAATACTGTTATTGAAAATAAGATGCCAGATTTCATGTAAACAGAATAGGTAAGTTTACTGATATTTAAACTTCTGAAAAAAAGATGTCGGTTGTAAGATAGATTTATTTTTGTACTTGGTTAGTGATAAGACATAAAGACATGAATGCAATGCTTTAGATATTTATTAGAGACGTTTCGCCCTTTGCGGACTTTATCAGTCCAGATTTACTGGGATACCACACCAGCGGCCGAAAAGTTCCCTAATAAATATCCGAAGTGTTGCACAAGTTTCTTTATTACACAGTTTGTCGGTGTTCATATTCCATATATTTTTATTAGTTTAAAAGATTTTTTTAAAGTTTCTAGATATGAATTATTATGCTGAAGTATTTTACTCGTTTTATAATATATAAAAGAACAAATATATAAAAGAACAAATATGTAAAAGAACAAATATGTAAAAGAACAAATATGTAAAAGAACAAATATGTAAAAGAACAAATATGTAAAAGAACAAATATGTAAAAGAACAAATATGTAAAAGAACAAATATGTAAAAGAACAAATATGTAAAAGAACAAATATGTAAAAGAACAAATATGTAAAAGAACAAATATGTAAAAGAACAAATATGTAAAAGAACAAATATGTAAAAGAACAAATATGTAAAAGAACAAATATGTAAAAGAACAAATATGTAAAAGAACAAATATGTAAAAGAACAAATATATAAAAGAACAAATATGTAAAAGAACAAATATGTAAAAGAACAAATATGTAAAAGAACAAATATGTAAAAGAACAAATGTTCAGTCTTCAGTCTGACATAAGGTATTAAATTGCCTCAATATACTATATATTTTTACACTTTTACATAATTTAATTTTCAAGAGCACTGTTTCCTGTCGAATCTTTTTCATTTAGAGCAAAATTACCTGAAAGTTGACATTAATTGGTCTGTTCTGCCCAATTTTGAATTTTTGCCGAAAGAATGGAATTGTCTAGCCTGAATTATTGGGGATTTTGTCTCATAAAATCTTCTCTTCTTCAGATAATTCAGTATCTTTTTATTTATAATCGTAATTGAAATGCTTGATAAAATGACACTGGTCTATAATTTCGTGCCTCCTTCTGTCTGCCCCATAGAAATATGTCGGGTTCCATTTTTTTGGTTTATAAAATCCCTTTGTACAGGAAGCTAACATATTCTTTCGTTGATGTACAGATGTTCTGTAGCTCCTCATGGTTTAACCTGACTTTCTCCTTTTCAAACACCTCTGCTCTTTCTTCTGTGAAGTCCTCCCTGAATCGTCTAAAAAATTCTCCACTTTCTTCTCATAATCGTTATTTCCTTGTGTGAATTTTTTAGTCTTATTAGGTTTTTTACAGTCATTTTCATTTTTTTCTTATTGTTATTAAATGTGATTTTAATTTAATATCTGATAATATATCCTTCTTAATTTCCCCTCTTATGGAAATCGTTCGAGGGGAGAGAGAATTAATATTTTTGAGCTAAAAACATATACTAACCTAATGTTTACTGCAGGAAAATGTTCATTTTACGAGTCCAGAGAAGAGTTTCTGTTGGTAATGTTTGCAATGATGATTCAAAAGGACAGCCCACTTGTACCAGCTATAAATAAGAGGTAAAAGAAAATATCTGTTAATTGATGCTTTTGCATAGTACATTATAGAATAATCAGTTACACACACTCACACTCACACACTCACACACACACACACACACACACACACACACACACACACACACACACACACACACACACACACACACACACACACACACACACACACACACACACACACACGCACGCATACACACACACACACACACACACACACACACATATATATATATATATATATATGCAGACGAGGAGCACACCAGGAGCAAATGACAGGACTAAAGAAAATGAATGGGCTAAACTGTATGCAGAGGCCCTAACAGACAACAGCAGAGCCCAGGAAAAACTGAGAAAGAATAATGACAGACCACTGAGCGCAGGAACACCAGTTAGAGAATAGACTGATGGAATCAATGCTGCAATGGAGGCAACTAAACCGTCTCAGGGGATGCAAAGGGAAATGCAGTGGAAGGACGATAGGTAGAAGTCAGTTTTTGTTTACGAGCTCCAGGAAGTTGAAGGGAAAATTTATGAGGCAAGAAGACAGGAGGAGAAAAAAGCAACTAAAACTATCATGAAATCAATAGGAAAGGACAACACGATCCAGTTGGCAAATTTTCTGAGAATAGGATGGTTCGCAAGAGGAAAACCCGGTCAGTCAAAGTGATTTTTAAGGCAGAATCAGCCCGAAACGGGATCCTGCAGAAAAAAGCACGAGTAAGGGATGAGGGAGGCCCAGCGGCAGTTCGAAAACGACATAGCATCAAATGTCAAGTCTGACCCGAAGCTACACGGAGAGCACGGAGAAAGAGGGAGATAAGAATACTTTTCTTGACAGAGGAATCATGATAAGAAAACTAGTGAATGTACATGCCACTGTGCATGGGCTTGCGGTACACGGAAAAAGCAAAACCTGCATCTGAACGGTGGACATGAAGATTCAGATACAGGTTTTGTTTTTTCCGTGTAGTGCAAGCCTATGCACAGTGGCATGTACATTCACTGCTTTTCTTATCATGCTTCCTCTGTTAAGAAAAGTGTTCTCATCTCCCTCTTTCTCCGTGCTCTCCGCATTTGCGATCCTCAGTTCCTTAAATAAGAAATTTCCACTCTTCGTAATTCATTTTCCCCTTCTTGGCTACCCTTTCCATTTCATAAATGCTGCCTTCTCACGTGCTAAACGAACTGTCTTCTCTCCCAAACTCTCTACTCCTGGGAACTCTCCTGTCCTCTGCCTTCCCTATATTTCCAGTCTTTCTAATCTCAACAACTCTCTCCTTTCCTTAGACATCAAGCTTATTTTTCGCCAGACTAACACTCATCGCACCAATCTAGTTCATACCTCTCATACCTCTCCTCTCTCTATTGATTCCCCTGGTGTCTACTCTATTTCTTGTTCCTCCTGCCCTCTTCAGTATTTTGAAGAAACTGGCCGTTCTGTTTCTGACAGACTCAGGGAGCACAAAAGTAGTGTTAGGCTTGCCGACACCAATAATGCTCTTTTCTGTCATGTCAGAGATCACAGTCATCCTATTGACTGGTCTTCTGTTAAAACTGTCTATCATACGTCTAACTTTCACAGTCGCCGTCTGGTTGAATCCTCCCTTATACACAACTTTTCATGTATGAATCTTAGTCCTGGCTTAGTCTCTGCAGATGCCTTCCTTTCCCATTACATTGTTCCAAACTTCAGAACACACGTGACTTAACCTGATTCTTTTTTTACCCTTTCTCCCTCTTCCCCCGTTCCTCTTTCCTCTTTCTCCTTTGGGTTTTCTTTCTTCTGCCTTGGTCATTTGCTCCATTATTATTATTTTTCCTGCTCTGTGTTCTTGTTTCTACCCTTTGTGGGCCCGTAGCTTCCTTGCAGTGCTCCTCCACTGATACTACTACTAACTCTACCACTACTTCTCTTCTTCCTTTCCTACTAACTCTCTTGTCCCGTCCCTGTCTGCTGGCCTATATATACTCCCTCCTCTCCTTTTTGTTAGTGTGGCTTTATAAATGGTCCTAAGTCGGACTGAAACGTCGTCGTTAGCTCCTCCCTCCTATGTGTTAACGCTTAGCGTTCGAAGATTGTCAGCATTTTTCTGGAAGTGTGGCTTCAATAAGATCCTTCTGGAAGATGCTATCTCCATCAGAAAAGTTTCTATCCACAATGGGAAGTATAAGAGACGCCAGGATTGCCTTGTCACTGTTCATCATTCCTTCAACAATAACAAGCCGTCCAGGGCCTTTAGCAGTAAAACTACCCCAAAACATCTTAGGTGGGTGTTTTGGAGCTTATTGAATGTGCACAAATAACCCGCACATAAAAGACAGAAGCTTACGACGACGTTTCGGTCCGACTTGGACCATTGACAAAGTCAATGGTCCAAGTCGTGACTTTGTCAATGGTCCAAGTCGGACCGAAACGTCGTCGTAAGCTTCTGTCTTTTATGTGCGGGTTATTTGTGTATCGTTCCAGTCACGGTATTGTGCCTTTTTGTTATTTATTTATTGAATGTGTCCATTCCGAAGAGGTTCGCCTTTGCACCGTCTCTCTACAGATGACCTGTACCCATGTACTTCAAAACGCGTCTCATCCGAATATATATAACTTTTCTCAACTTATCTGTCGTCCATCACTTATGATCGAGTGCCCACCGCAGCCATTTTTTTTTCAAAGCAGCAGAGTGATGCCAACTACAAGGAGCCTTTGTCGAACAGTTGAAGAATCAACATTTATTCCTGCTGAAGCCAAATCGCTCTGTAGATCTTTGCTGGTTTTCTTGTGATCCTTCACGCTATTTCTTATTATAACTTTGTCATCGTGAGGTGTTTTTTTGCGTTTTCTTCCACAATCACCAGTGTCATCGCCTCTCTTCTGCATCTGAACAACAGTTGAGTTTGCTAGGCTCAAATTTTCATCGATCAGTCTGATACTCAAATCTTCATATTTTCTAAGAGCTACAATACTTGCGCGATACCTAGGTGCAACATCCATCATGAAATTTAGCAGTAATAATGAATTAAAAGGAAGAATTTGGCGACACCAGATTCACTTACAGGAATAGCCATACAGAACAGCACCTGCTGTAGCACTCCCGATGGTTGCCAAAAGTCGGTAACAAACTCTTCTGAAAGGAAAAGAATCAAAATTACTTTAATTAACCCTGAGCCTAAGACATATGAAAATATCACAAAATTTACTTCTGTCTCAATTAATTTGCGCACTACCATATCGTGTCAGTCATCAAGTACGAGACCTCACTATGGAGCGAGCCAGACATAAGAACATAAGTAAGAAGGAACACTGCAACAGGCCTACTGACCCATGCGGAGCAGGTCCATATCCCCCTCCCCCGGATTAGACCAATGACCCACCCACCCCGGATAAGCCCAATGATCCACCCAGTCTGGTCACCTCCACTCAAGGATGGAGCACTGCACCAGACCCAGCAGCACAAGCTAGCCAGGTCCAACTCACACCCACACCCACTCATGTATTTATCTAACCTATTTTTAAAACTACACAACGTTTTAGCCTGAATAACTGTACTCGGGAGTTAGTTCCACTCATCCACAACTCTGAATCTGAATTTTTCCAACTTGATACCATTGCTGCGAGTTCTGTCTTGGATGGAAATTTTCAGCAAGCTATTTACATCCCCCTTATTTAATCCTGTTTTCCATTTATACACCTCGATCATATCCCCCCTAATTCTACGCCTTTCGAGAGAGTGCAGATTCAGGGCCCTCAGTCTATCCTCATAGGGAAGATTTCTGATACATGGGATCATCTTTGTCATCCTCCTCTGTACGTTTTCCAGAGCATTTATATCCATTCTGTAATACGGTGACCAGAAATGAGCAGCATAGTCTAAACGAGGTCTAACCAAGGATATATAGAGTTGAAGAACAACCTGAGGACTTATATTATTTATACTTCTAGATATGAAGCCAAGAATTCTGTTAGCTTTATTGGGAACACTAATGCACTGTTGTCTTGGTATTAGATTACTGCTAACCATAACTCCTAAATCCTTTTCACAATCAGTAGTATTAAGATCTACATTATTTAGTTTATATGTGGCATGGTTATTTAACTGTCCAACATTTAAAACTTTGCATTTGTCAATAATAAACTGCATCTGCCACTTCTCCGACAATTGCATCAGTCTATTCAAATCATCCTGGAGTGCTCTAGTGTCCTCATTAGAATGAATTGGACGGCCTATTTTGGAGTCATCAGCAAATTTGCTTATGTTGCTATTTATTCCCTCATCTATGTCGTTTATGTAAATTGTGAACAACAACGGGCCCAACACAGACCCCCGAGGAGCACCGCTTGTGACGTGCCCCCATTGTGATTTCTCCCCATTTATGCAAACTCTCTACTGTCTATTTGTCAGCCATGCCTCTACCCAGGAAAAAATTTCTCCTCCTATTCCGTGTGCCTTAAGTTTCCTCAATAGCCTCTGAAGTGGAACTCTACTGATGTCCATATACAAAATATCATATTCATTACCATGATCTACCATTCTACCTCGTCAAACACCCTAGTTAAAAAAGTTAGTAAATTTGTAAGACAGGAACGCCCCTTTGTAAAACCGTGTTGAGATTCATTAATCACTCTGTGCCTGTCAAGATGGCTACGAATTGCTTCGGCAATTATTGATTCCATAAATTTTCCCACTATGGAGGTAAGGCTTATTGGTCTATAGTTCGAAGCCAAGGACCTGTCACCTGCCTTGTAAATAGGTATTACATTTGCCATTTTCCACCTATCAGGCACTGTGCCAGCTTGTAGTGATATGTTAAAAAGATTAGCCAAAGGTATGCTAAGTTCCTCTTTTACATTCCTTTAACACCCTTGCAAACAGTTCATCAGAGCCTGGGGATTTGTTAGGTTTTAGTTTCTCTATTTGTCTGAGGACCATGTCAATAGTTATCCCAATTGTATATAGTTTATTATCCTGTTCTACATAATCTATCATTTCAAGAATATCGCTAGTATTTTCCTGGGTGAAAACTGAGAGGAAGTAGGTATTGAGAATTTCACACATATCCTTAACACTGTCAGTGATCTGACCAGAGTTACTCTTAAGTGGGCCAATCTTGTCCCTAATCTTACTTCTGTATACCTGAAAGAACCCTTTTGGGTTAGTCTTTGAATCCCTTGCGACCATGGCCTCAGAATCCCTTTTTGCTTTTCTGATTCCTTTCTTTGTTTCTCTCTTTAAATGAATATATTGATTTCTTAACTGCGGATCCCCTCTTTTAATACGCCTATATATGCCTCTCTTTTGACCAATGAGATGTTTTAATCTATTGTTCATCCATTTGGGATCAGTTTTGTTAGATCGTATTTCCCTACTCGGAACAAAAGTTGTCTGGGCAGCTAGAACTATGCTCTGAAAAACGTCATATTGGCAACCAAGATCACCTACCTGACCCATAGTCAGGACATCCCAATTTAGCCCACCCAGGTAATTTTTCAGTCCCATGAAGTCGGCCAAGCGAAAATCTGGGACAGAGATTTGATTGCAGTTGTCTGGGTAATTCCATGATATATTGAAACTAAGTGATTTGTGATCACTTTCCCCAAGCTCATCATTAGCCTCAAGATTATTAATTAGTGAATCTTTGTTGGCAAGAACCAAGTCTAGCAGATTGTTTCCTCTAGTTGGTTCTGTCACAACCTGTTCTAAAAAGCAATCCTGAACCGTATCAAGAAAGTCACTAGACTCAAGATTTCCTGTCATATTATTCCAATGAATTTGTCTAAAGTTAAAATCTCCCGTTATCACAACATTCTCATATCTAGATGCCTTATGAATTTCGTCCCATAACAGCTTACTGCCCTCCCTATCAAGGTTTGGAGGCCTATAAATCACACCCAAAATTAATTTGTCACGTCCCTCGAGAAACTGTAGCCAAACAGATTCTGTGTTCGATGTTTCTAATCTTATATCATGTCTAAGACAACAATTTAAATTTTCTGACATACATCGCCACACCACCACCCTTCCTGTTGACCCTATCAGTGTGGAATAGTTTATAACCCTGTATGTTGCATTCAGAAGGCATTTCTCTATTTTTCAGGTTGAACCAGGTCTCTTTTATGCTGTACTTATCCAGCAGCTCCTCTCTCCTGCCCTTCCCAGTGTCATTACCCCCAGCACTAAGACAGATAATGGGCTAGTTCCCATTACCTGCCATAATATTATCCAACCTGCTGACTATGTCACCAACACTAGCTCCAGGAAGGCACACTCTCTGTCGGACCTTTCTGTCTCTGTTGCAAAATGCACGGTCCATATATCTTACCTGAGAATCGCCTACTATTAAAATATTCTTACCTTGATTAGCAGGGGAATCAATGGTACCTTCAACCTCACTAACCACTGAAGTGCACTCGTCCTGGAGAACAGAGAATCGATTTCCTACCTTCACATCTTGTCTATTAACTTTCCTCATCTTCCTTCTTCCTGAACTTTGAACCGCTTGCCACTTAAAGCGGCTGCCACTATCACTGCTGGTGACCATTCCTTCCTTACCAGCTAAATCCTTCACACACTCGCTCCCAAACTTATTTATGCGAAGCTTCAGCCTCCTATTTTCCTCCTGAAGAAGTAGAATTTCCTTCTTCAACACTTGAACCTGAGATTCTAAAACACTACAACAAGCCATGGTGCTTGGTAACAGCCCACGCTTACTCCAAAGAGCTTAGGCAGGTAGGACCGAAGGTGACCACTGACCTCAGCATACATACCCAAATATGTGAAAATATTCTGTAGAAAATGTGCAAGAATTTGCAACAGATTGGAACACTAGCTGCGAAGACTGAGAAATGGTTAAAAGAACTAAACCTGACGACCTTGGAGGAGATAAAGACCAAAGACATAATTATGACTTACAAAATCTTCAGAGAAATTAGGCAGATAGAGAAAGGCTATGAGAATTAGATAAACCTTAAACAAATAAGCACAAGTGAAAGCTGTAGAAGGCATGTGAGGGAGTATTTATTTTGTTTCAAAATGATTCGAAAACGGAATGACTAAAGTGAGGCAGTAGTTGAGGCAAACTTAATACACAGCTCCAAGAGTAGATATGATAAGGCCCGTGAGAGTATAAATCAATAATATCGCTCAAAGTAATCAAGGAGACGGGGCCTGGAACTGAGCTCAACCCACGGAAATGCAACTAGGTGAGTATACACGCACACAGCAACAATCATCAACTCTTCCTCCCCAAGCACACTCACAAAAAAAAATAACTGCTTTATATAGACTTTCGCTATATTATTTTCGTTTTATTATGATGTTAATGTTGGTTACCTCTCAGAATAACGTCGATGACGGAGGCTGGGTTGTTCTTCCAGTGGTTGATAGCTGAAGAACCCAACTCCACTGTGTGTGATCATGTTCCCACCAAGATCACTGTCAACGAAGCTCTCTCTCTCAGTAACCTCTGGGTAACTAATAATTTCGGAATATTCAAAGCAAATAAAGAAGTAACAAATTACTGGGGTCAAAATTGAAGATTTATATAAAGAAATTTCCAATCTCATTGCCAGGTGCTTAGGACAACCACAAAATACTTCCTGTGAATAAGAAAAATATTCAATATATATATATATATATATATATATATATATATATATATATATATATATATATATATATATATATATATATATATATATATATATATATATATATTTAAATAATTAAGGAAATTGTTCTTGTGTATTTCAGGGAATGTTCGTTATCCTCCTGGTGGGTCATCTTACCAGTCTCTCTGTATTCTGCCTCGAACTTCTCATTTATCTCACTCAGCAAATTTAGATGTTAGTTTCAGATAAAAACAATAAATAATTATTGCAAAGATTCTTTCATTTCGTAACAAGACCATTCACAAAAGAATATCAGTTATTTTGTTATTCCATGTATATTTTCAAATATTTCATATCCTTTACTCTTGTTTCCTTCACTTTCTCCTACATTCCATATAATAATGTCTTCACTGTACTCATTTGTGCCTCTGCAGTCACCAGCAGTAACTATTATGTTAAATTGTGAGACCAGGTTTCGTCTCATTTTATTCTTGTGCTCCATGAATATTTGTATTTATCCCTATACTGACTCCTGCACTCAGTGACAAAGACAATGTGTTGTATCTAGGCGCCTCTGTAAAGACAGTGATTATATATCAGTGAGGTGAAAGTGTTGAATGATGATGAAAGTATTTTCTTTTTGGGGATTTTCTTTCTTTTTGGGTCACTCTGCCTCTGTGGGAGACGGCCGACTTGTTGAAAAAAATATATGTATATATTAATAGCAACACTGAGTTAGCCAGAGTTCGAACCCATGTTGTACTGGCCCGCCATCGTGAGCGATAACCACATGACGCCTTAACCACAGGACCCCAATCCTACAAGATACTCCTGTTGTTTAATTAAGGCGTCATGTAGTTCTCGCTCACAACTGCGCGCAAGTACAACATTGGTTCGAACCCTGGCTAGCGCAGTGTTGTTACTGATCAATACCACTCGTTCGTGGTTACAATTATATATATATATATATATATATATATATATATATATATATATATATATATATATATATATATATATATATATACATACGTATATATATATATATATATATATATATATATATATATATATATATATATATATATATATATATATATATATATATATATATATATATATATATATATATATATATATATATATATATATATATATATATATATATATGTATATATATATATATATATATATATATATATATATATATATATATATATATATATATATATATATATATATATATACATACGTATATATATATATATATATATATATATATATATATATATATATATATATATATATATATATATATATATATATATATATATATATATATATATATATATTATCTGAACACAGATATACATCTTAGACTTTTAGCCAAAATTTACTTTATTATTTGCGACTGGTATTTGACAACAGAGGGAACATTAAAACAATTGTCTCCGTACACGTTTCAAGTTAGGAAGTATCATGTTAAAAAGCACCAATCACCTGCCGCTAGAGTGGTATTAGGTTCACGAGGGTAGCCAATAGGCTGCCAGCGTGCTCTTCAGCCCTCCCATAAAAGAAGTGAAGGGGTCCAGCTTGACTCATTCTTCTGCTTCTCGCTCAGTTGGCAGTGATCGATTCTCAGCTCTGTGTCACTGTGAGAAGCTTCTACACAATCACAAACATATACAAGTTTCTCTTTCATGCTTCAGCAGCAAGGTAAAAGTCCCATATATTGTATAACATTTTATATAACACTGTATAAGCAAGTTTTCTTGAAAATTTGTGTCCCTCATATCTGTTTTTTAATAAATGGAGATGATTAATATCTTGTGTATTATGACTTAAAGTTTACAAGTATTTTATATAGATAAATTTCTTGATATTCTTGATCCATATTTTGCTATTCGAAAAATGTATGAAATTAAAGATCAAGTGGACAACATTTCACTTAAAAACTGTCTAGAAATATAACTTTCTTGAAGAACAAATGGAAAATAACTTAGATGTCGACCCCGTTCCTTATTTTTAGAATAAAAGATAATAATTATAAAATTTTGAATAATACTTTTTGAGGAGAAAAACAGTAACAAGTTAAGTTTATTGTTTGTTCATGGGTGTCTGTCTCTACGTCACTGTCTGGCCTCAGTTACATCTATGACAATCAAAATCACTTAACAAGTTATTTTGAGGGCTAATTTATTTTCATAAATTCGACTCTTACCCCAACTGAACCTGGACATAATAAGACAATGTGTGAAACAAACTTTAAATGGGACCACATGTAAAAGTTTAACGAATCATGACTTGATAAAGCTGTACGTAATTGTATGTGTCGGCATTAAGAAATATATCCTTCCTTCCTTTCTTCGCTTTATTTACATGTAATATCAACTACATTTATGGTTTACTGTTGTAATTAACCGGTTGAATATTATTTGGGTCTTCGTCATTTACTTTTCATGTTTGTTAAAGTTCGTCTGTGCTTACAGTGCAAGTGATAATCATTGATTATATAAGGAATTTATATACTAATGAAGTGACTGTTTCCTTTATTCAAGTCTCGTAACATCAGTCTACTGACTGACAATTCTGAAGGATCAAGTGCTGTTATGAACGATGGAAAGATCCACTGTTACTGTACAATCGTAGACTACAAGTCTGGAAACACTCAGTCTTTGTTTCTTGAATATCAATCACATCCTGGGAAATAGCAAGATAGATAAGAATAACTAATTCTTACGAACCTTGGTGGGCTAAGATATTAGACATATTGTACCTGTGGAAATTCCAAACAACGATGAAAAATAAACCTTTATCTGGTGTTCCCGAAGACTACGTCCATCTTTTTGATCTATACTCATACAACACTGTAAACCATAGGAATAAAATCGTTTAATTTTTTTTTAAATTAGCAGCTACTGTAGAATAGAGATGGACTGATACTTGATCTCATATACAAAATTAAACTTGGTTAATCATGGAGTGAGCATTAGGAAATAATCAAGATAATTTACCTGGTTGACGAGACAACCCTGGCTGGTTGACCTGCCTTATTAACCCATTAACAGTATCATACTATATCAGTAATTGGGAGATAATATAGTTAAATCTTCAAGTGCTGTAAATATTGATAAGAAAATTCAGTGCTTATCTGTCCTCGAGACGTGCAACTTACTACCTGTGGTGGCGCCTGTTATTAAGAAGTCCGTCAGTGATATCTATAGTCACGGGAAATCAATGACTTGCCTAAAATTATATGTTGTCACTGAAAGACTGACCATCTCGTCTGTGATTTCCAGTAACATTTTGTCTGTAGATGTTAAATAAAGAAACGTTCTCGCTTTAGCCTACTCAGTGTTGTAGCGACGGGTGATATTCTTATATCTTCGACTGTTGAGGACACACAAACCTTGTTTCGGAGTAGTGTTAAATAAACAAGACATATGAACAACACTAGGATATCTTTATTGTTTGTCTTATTCATCATCTTGCTGGTATTACATGCCATCAATATAATGATAGTGCTTAATAATTTTGATCTTCTCCTCAGCATTTTTGTTTAGTTTGTATTAATTTATTTTAGCCAATCACGTGGCATGAATTTGTGTTTCCAGAGGCAATTTAAGCGAGACTCAATCGAAATGTGAAATCAGAAATGATTTAATATTTTAGGATAAATTTGTGACTTGAAATGTTGCTTATTAATCAGTAAGGATTAATGAGAACAATAAGTCATAAACCCAACGCTTCATATTTGTTATTCTGGTGTAATCCAAATATGTGAATCAGTGTTAGCAACTTTGGTTAGTAACAGAAAGACCCGAGTGAAATCCTGGAGACACGAAGGCATGTTTTCTTAAACCTTTTTCTCCTGTTTAATTAGTAACCAGTTGGTACCTAGGTATTAGCTGACACTTATGAGTTGCACCCTGGGAAGTCAGAGTACTGAGTGATAATATACTTAAGATAATTCTGGGATCTGAATTAAGCAGAAGGATAACAGTTGTAAAATCAATTGTAGAAATTGACTCATTTATTTCTAAAGAAAATGGAGAATATACACCATAAAATGATATACAGAAGAGATTACACGATTGCTGCATGAAATTATAACTTAGGTCTAATTTTCTAAGTACCTCCATTATAAAACTAGCTATTATTTCAATCTCATTTTCACAGAGTATTATAATGAGGATCCGACGCAGATTTCAAGCAACGAGTGTGACTGAACGAGCCAATTTTGTGCTTATGAGAGCTTGTGGTATGTCCCTCTATGCCATTGCTCGAGAGACTGGTGTCAGCGTGTCCACCGTCTACAGGTGGATACATCGCTGGCTGCAGGAAGGTAGCATCAGCTCAAGACTTTGTGAACACACTCCTCGTGAAGCAAATCCTATGTCATATGAACTGGCTGGCAGTGCCGGCACTACACGACTTTCAGACACTTGGATGGATTACAAGTACTCTCACCCATTCAGTTATAAGCGCCATCATTCTCTCCACAATGCCGAAGAGAAGAAAAGCAGAATCTGTTTTCTTCGAAGTGTTTACAGCATCTGGAAGTGGCACTCAAAACTAAATCAATGTTTAATATTTTACTGGACAAATTATTACCAACGTTCACTTCAAATGACAGATACAGAATATCTTCCTCGAATCCTGGAACACATGCGCTGGAGGATACACTACACAGCATCTCTTCTTGAAAAAGTTAAATATAACATAAAAATAGAATGTATCTCTGAAACAGAAAAAAAGAAACATTGTAAATTGTCATTCTTGAGTTTCTAATTAACATTAATAATTTCCTCACAAAGCATATTGCTTAGCTACATGATGCCAGAATATTTTCTTAAAGAACATTATGTTGTGGATATTATATGTGGATATTATATGCCGTTTATGGGCATATATGGACATCGCTGGATGCCTAATCAACTTAGATTTTGCCACAATGTTTCATGACATATACCGCTGCAGCAGCCGATTTATGTTGGTGGTGCTTTTGTCTGGTGATGTTCTTGAGGGTCGTAGAGACAGTGGCATCTATGTTGAGTCTGATGTCATTAGATCTGCAATTCGCAGGAATACAGTGAAAATATTTTTGGTGTATAAATCCTGAATTGCTACATGTATTTGGATTATTGGTTGGTTTAATAAGGTACAGCCTAAGGGCTATACGAGAGTCATTAAGGCTACAAGTCACCTGTACTCTACAAATCAAGGACATTTTAATACTTAAAATATGGGTTGATACTCGGTATAGATATACTGAAAGATTCACTTTTCTCGGTGTATACCCTTTATGTGGATGAACAAGACACATGTTTAATATCTGGGTGTCTTTAAAGCCGTAAAGTTTCGACTGTATGCCTGGCTTCTTTAGTCGAAGAACAACGACAATGACACTGGAGACAGGAGAACCAGTTTTGACGTGATCAGTTGGTCAGTCTTGGCAGGAGGTAGTCAGTCACTCAAATGATATATGTGAAGTTATGTACTTTATTACATTTATTTCTTTTCTAAGAAACAATGTGATTCTTGAAATATTTATGATGCTGAAAGATTTAGCTTTTTTTTTAATTTTTATGCAAATTCTTGCTTTAAGTTGTATATATGATGCTCACATTTCATTACATTTTGCTTAAGTAAAATGTTTGTAAAGCATTTTATTAAATACAAGAAAATTATCTGAGCTATGTTCATATCCGAATTGTGTCCTCATTTTCGAAAATTATGATTTTCATGTAAATAAAGATGAATAAAATGGGATAAAAAAAAATCAGGGACACACAAACACACACACTCACACATATACAGAAGGACCTCAACCGCGACAACCCCAATGCATCCAAACAATCTAACCCAAAACCCACACACCGTAGCCACTGTTTCCACCCCCCTGATCACATCCACCCCCACAGCAACCCTGCATTGTTCCTCGCTAGGTCTCCCGTTCCCTGAACCCCAACATTCTCCCCAGAACACAGTTTTAGAAAAGAAGTTGAAGGTTTGGTATACGAATACAGATGGAATAACACGAAATTCACCAGGATAACAGACGCAATCTTCCCACCTGGATATCAGATCCTGAGGAAAGATAGAGGGAGCAAAGGAGGAGGAGGAGGAGTTGCACTGCTCATTAAAAACCGATGGGGATTTGAGGAAATGAAAGGAATGGGCGAAAGGGACTACATAGTAGGTACAATTCAGTTTGGGGGAAATAACGTAGTCATTGCAGTGATGTACAACCCACCACAGAACTGCAGGAAGCCAATAGAGAGCAACAGAGCAGTGGTGGATACACTAGTTAAGGTGGCCAGAAGAACTCACACGGGTAGATCAAATTTACTAGTTATGAGAGATTTCAATCACAAGGAGATTGACTGGGAAAACCTGAAGCCACATGGAGGTCCCAAAACATGGAGATCCAAGATGATGGATGTAGTACTGGAAAACCTCATGCATCAACATGTTAGGGACACTACCAGAGAGAGAGGTGAGGTTGAACTAGCAAGACTGGACCTCGTATTCACCCTTAGTAGCTCTGACATCGAGGACATCACACATGAGAGATCCCTCGAAGCTAGTGATCACGTGGTTCTGAGCTTCGAATACATAGTAGTTACAAGTGGAGAGGGGTAACAGAAGTTGGATGGAAAAAGCAAAACTACAAAAGGGTGGACTACACAGGCATGAGGAACTTCCTGCAGGAGGTTCAGTGGGAATGAGAACTGGTATGAAAATCAGTAAACGAAATGATGGACTACGTGACAACAAAATGCAAGGAGGCAGAGGAGAGGTTTATTCCCAAAGGTAACAGAAATAATGAGAAGACCAGAACGAGCCTTTGGGTTATCCATAGGTGTAGCGAGGCAAAAACTAAGTGCACTAGAGAATGGAAAAATTACAGAAGACAAAGGACCCAGGAAAATAAAGAGACTAGTCGAAGAACCAGAAACGAGTATGCACAGATAAGGAGGGAGGTCCAGCGACAGTACAAAAACGTCATAGCATAGAATGTCCATTCTGACCCAAAACTGTGCATAGCTACATCAGGAGGAAGACAACAGTCAAGGCATGAGTAATCAGGCTGAGGAAGAAAGGTGGGGAGCTCACAAGAAACGACCAAGAAGTGAGGAGCTAATCATGAGATTTAAGAAATATGTACAGTGGAGACAGAAAGGACTCCAGAAAGTCAGAATAGGGGGGTACACCAACAAGGAAAATACCAACAAGTGCTGGATGAAATACACATAAACGAGAAGGTGAAGAAGCTGCTAAGTGAACTTGATACCTCAAAGGCAGTGTGAGCGAACGTCTCTCCGTGAGTCCTCAGAGAGGGAACAGAGGCTCTGCGTATGCTACGAACAACAATTTTCAACACATCCATTGAAAGTGGGCAACTGCTTGAGGTATGGAAGACGGCAAATGTAGTCTTAGTTTTTAAGAAAGGAGACAAACACGAGGCACTAAACTACAGACCAGTGTCACTGACGTGTATAGTATGCAAAGTCATAGAGAAGATTTTCAGGAGGAGAGTGTGGAGCACCTGGGATAGAACAATCTTATGAACGACAACCTGCATGGATTCAGGGAAGGAAAATCCTGTGTCACGAACCTACTGGAGTTTTATGAAAAGGTAACGAAAGTAAGACATGAGAATGAGAGGGGTAGATAGACTGCATTTTCTTGGACTGCAAGAGGGCCTTCAACATAGTTCCTCACAAGTGATTAGTGCAAAAGCTAGAGGATCAGGCACTCATAACAGGAAGGCCACTGCAATGGATCAGAGAATACCTGACAGGGAGGCAACAACGAATCATGGTACGTCACGAGGTGTCAGAGTGGGCGCCTGTTACCAGCGAGGTTCCAAAAATAGCACTGGTCCTAGGACCAGTGCTATTTTTGGTATATGTGAATGACATGACGGAAGGGATAGCCACAGAAGTGTTCCTGTTTACAGATGATGTGAAGTTAATGAAGAGAATTAAATCGGATGAGGATCAGAGAGGCCTACAAAGAGACCTGGATAGGCTGCAAGCCTGGTCTAGCAACTGACTGCGAATTTAACCCCACCAATTGCAAAGTCATGAAGATCGGGGAAGGAGAAAGAAGACCGCAGACAGAATATAGGCTAGGTGGCCAAAGACTGCAAACCTCACTCAAGGAAAAGGATCTTGGGGTAAGTATAATACCGAGCACATCTTCTGAGGAATCGTTCGAGACTCTGTACACCGTACTGGAGTATGCAGCATCAGTTTGGAACCCATACCTGGTCAAACACGTCAAGAAATTAGAGAAAGTGCAATGGTTTGCAACAACACTTGTCCCGGAGCTGAGGGGTATGTCCCATGAGGAGACGTTAAGGGAAATCAATCTGACGACACTAGAAGACAGGAGGGATAGGGAGAAGTGATAACCACATATAAAATAGTGAAAGATATTGGCAAGGTGGATAAGGACAGAATGTTTCGGAAATTGGACACATCAACAAGGGGTCACAGCTGGAAATTGAAAATTCTGATGAATCACAAGGATGTTAGGAAGTATTTCTTCAGTCATAGAGTTGGCAGGAAGTGGAACAATCTGGAGAGTGACATAATGGAGCCAGGAACCATATATAGCTTTAAGAAGAGATAAGCGAAGAGGAGGGGCCGGAGCTATGACTCAGCACCTGCAACAACAATTAGGTGAGTACACGCACACACACACACACACACACACACACACACACACACACAGGATAGGAGGGTCAGGGGAGACATGATAACGACATACAAAATACTACGTGGAATAGATAAGGTAGACAGAGACAGGTTGTTTCAGAGAGGAGACACAGAAACAAGGGGTCACAATTGGAAGCTGAAGACTCAGACGAGTCAGAAGGATGTTAGGAAGTATTTCTTCAGTCATAGAGTCGTCAGGAAGTGGAATAGTCTAGCAAGTGATGTAGTGGAGGCAGGAACCATACATAGCTTTAAGATGATGTATGACAAAGTTCTGGAAGCAGAGAGAGAACCTAGTAGCGATCAGTGAAGAGGCGGGGCCAGAAGCTGAGTCTCGACCCCTGCAACCACAATTTGGTGAGTACACACACGAGATACTATTACAAAGAACAGGCCGACGGTGTTCTTGAAGCGAGATACAAACACAGCTGAGTCACAAAGATCTTAGTAAATATTTATAAAGCCAGAAGGTGATCTGGAAGTTGAATGACCTGAACAACAGCAACGTGATAGAAGCTGGATCCATTATTAAAGCCATGTGTTATCCTAGTGGTGCTATCTAGAACACTGTCAAAGCTGCGCTATCCAGTAACTCACATCCTCGCAGTCAGTGCTTTCTGACACATACATATCACTTGTGCTTATACTTCCTCACTTACATTTATTTTAATACTTTTTTCCCCATTCGCATCAAGTAGACCTATAGTTTCATTTTTTTTTCTTTTTTTGTATCCTCTCTCTTTTTTTTTAATTATTATTTTTATTTTTTTTTTCATTTTCTTTTCTTCCAATAAAAATGTATCTACTGTACCAAACGTCCAGTAGGTATTAAATAGTACCAACTTAGATACTAGGTTACTTCTGTAACCTAGTATCTAAGTTGAAGGTGACAAAATTTGATCTTATTACTGATGAGACAACAGACATTTCTACTGTCAAACAAGGTGTTCTGGTAGTTAGAAATTATGATACTAAAGTTCAAAAATTAGTGAACCAATTTCTAACACTTTTGGAAATAAAAGACGCAACTGCTCTTGGAATTTATAATTGTATAGAGGCTTTTTTTTAACAGAATGAAATTCATTTTGAAAACCTAATAGGATTAGCCAGCGATAATGTTAGTGTTATGTTGGAAAGCGAAGGAAAAGTCCAGTATCTCTTAAAACAACAAAAAACTCGTATATATTTACACAACCTTGTGTTTGTTATTCACTCCACTGAACTGCAACGTTATTTGGAAGAGTTAGCCAGAAATATTTTTTCAATTTTGAGCAATAGTTCTAAGAGCCTAAATGAATATAAAGAATTTCAGACATTTACAAATACCAATCATAGAAAAGTTCTCCACATTTGCTGAACAAGATGTCTTTCCCTTGAGCAAGTGATGAAAAGAATATCAGAACAATGGTCTGCACTTTCAGTGTTCGTTTCATCTGTTGCATTAGAAGATGACATTCCTATTTCTTCACGAATTATAAAGAAATCATAAAATCTCATTACAAAAATGCATTATGCTTTCTAAGCTTATCAATAAGCTCAATTTGAAGTATCAAATAGAAACATATAGTGTTCATAAGTTAAGGAATTCCATTAATACTGGTGCTACAGTGAGTCTCAGTAATTTCATCAAGCGAGAAATGTCGAAATTTAATGATATAAGTAAAATCCATATCAATGATCTTTCAACATACGTCAGGATAGATGACATTTATTGTGCCGTCACTGTAGAAAACATTTGCCTGGATAATTCAACAAAAGTTTCCTGGGAAAAAATTGCAAGAATTTCGAGCACAAATTTTAAACTTTCATGTTCGCCTTATAAAGCAGATGTTTCAGATATTTTATCTTGTGAACTGCTTGCAAAATTGAAGTTGTTTGTGGTGTTAGACCCACCAAAAGAACTTTGTGATAAAATATAAAAAAGATGTTATAGTGATGAAGCAGTTGAGGAAAAAGTTTTGTTGTAACAAATTATAAGATAAACTGGCTGTATTTTCTCTATTTCAATATTTTAGTAAGATGTATGCAAAGCAACCACTGTGAAAGAATAATAAAATTCCAAGCGATTTCGTGACTTCTCATACTATCAAGGTTCCTTGATAATGTGAGAAGTCTTTCACAGTGGCTGTTTTGCATATTCTGATATCACTTGTTTACTGTGATCTTATTGCAAGATGTAATGTAATATAAGTTCTATGTATTTTTATTTCTTTTTAAGAGGTTTTATAGGGTTTATTTACTGATGTTTAAAATTTGGTACGTTTTTGTGTTTTATGGTACCTTTTCGTGAAAAATTTGGTGGTATAAGAAAAAAAAATTTGGCTGCCCTGGTAACAGTAATAAAGTATTTATTACTGTTATGAGGTAGGGCCAGATGTCTCGACCTTCGCACCCGCTCAAGTCAGCAGATCCCTGGAGTTGGCGAAGTGGCTCTTGATCCGAAGAATTTGACTACTTGTTTTCTTCATCGAATCAAGTGTAATTGCTCCCTACCCCCTCTCTCAATTTGGACTCCTTGCTGAGAAAATTCCCCCTTTGTGAAATTCAGTTCCAATGCTGAAGGAAAAAGGAAACATTGTTGGCCAGGTTCTTGCATGGACTTCAGTAGTAGTGCTGTCGAGAACTGGGAATTAGATTATTTGGAGAGTGCTGGGTACTTCTGATGACATCTGAGGGACACCCAGGGACACCTGGCTGATCTTTGTGCCGCCAGTTCTGGAAGTGCCATCCTGGTTTGCTGTGTAAGGTAGGAGACAGCAACAAAGGTGATCGTAGTTCGGGTTGAGTACATGATTTCTTCTCACTTATCTTCGGAGCTATCTCTCCAACTTCCTTCCCCACCTTTTTCTAAAAAAACATTAGTAGTAATATCCGCTCTATCATTCTATGGCACACTTGCCATACCACATTATGAACGCGAATCTTCCTCATAATCCAGAATCTGTTTTGAGCAACAGCTCCTTACCTGTACGAGTGTTATGCCTGTCTCCTCCATTACCTTTGTCCCGCGCATGACCCTGAGAACATAATCAGCTTCACTTAGAATGCAGAAACATAAGAACATATGAAAGAAGGAACACTGCAACAGGCCTACTGACCCATGCGGAGCAGGTCCATGTCCCCCCCGGATAAGACCATTGTCCCCCCCCCCCCGGAGAAGACCAATGGTCCACCCACCCAGGATTAGCCCAATGACCCACCCAGTCTGGTCACCTAAACTCATGGATGGAGCACTGCACCAGACCCAGCAGCACAAGCTAGTCACGTCCAACTCACACCCACCCACACCCACTCATGCGTTTATCTAACCTATTTTTAGAACTACACAACGTTTTAGCCTGAATAACTGTACTCGGGAGTTTGTTCCACTCATCCACAACTCTATTACCAAACCAGTGCTTTCCTATATCCTTACTGAATCTGAATTTTTCCAACTTGAAACCATTGCTGCGAGTCCTGTCTCGGCTAGAAATTTTCAGCACGCTATTTACATCCCCTTTATTTATACCTGTTTTCCATTTATACACATCGATCATATCCCCCCTAATTCTACGCCTTTCGAGAGAGTGCAGATTCAGGGCCTCAGTCTATCCTCATAGGGAAGATTTCTGATACATGGGATCATCTTTGTCATCCTCCTCTGTACGTTTCCCAGAACATTTATATCCATACTATAATACGGTGACCATAACTGAGCAGCATAGTCTAAATGAGGCCTAACCAAGGATATATAGAGTTGAAGAACAACCTGAGGACTTCTATTATTTATACTTCTAATTATGAAACCAAGAATTCTGTTAGCTTTATTGCAAACACTAATGCACTGCTGTCTTGGTTTTAGATTACTGCTAACTAGAACTCCTAAATCCTTTTCGCAATCAGCAGTATTAAGATCTACATTATTTAGTTTATATGTGGCATGGTTATTTAACTGTCCAACAATTAGAACTTTGCATTTGTCAATATTAAACTGTATCTGCCACTTCTCCGACCATTGCATCAGTCTATTCAAATCATCCTGGAGTGCTTTAGTGTCCTCATTAGAATGAATTGGACGGCCTATTTTGGTGTCATCAACAAATTTGCTTATGTCGCTATTTATTCCCTCATCTATATCGTTTATGAAAATTGTGAACAACAACGGGCCCAACACTGACCCCTGAGGAACACCACTTTTGACGTGTCCCCATTCTGATTTCTCCCCATTTATGCAAACTCTCTACTGTCTATTTGTCAGCAATGCCTCTACCAAGGAAAAAATTTCTCCTCCTATTCCGTGTGCCTTAAGTTTCCTCAATAGCCTCTGGTGTGAAACTCTATCGAAAACCTTACTGAAGTCCATATACACAATATCATATTCATTACCATGATCTACCTCGTCAAACACCTTAGTGAAAAAAGTTAGTAAATTCGTAAGACAGGAACGCCCCTTTGTAAAACCGTGTTGAGATTTATTAATCAATCTGTGACTGTCAAGATGGCTACGAATTGCTTCGGCAATCATTGATTCCATAAATTTTCCCACTATGGAGGTAAGGCTTATTGGTCTATAGTTTGAAGCCAAGGACCTGTCACCTGCCTTGTAAATAGGAATTACATTTGCCATTTTCCACATATCAGGCACTATTCCAGTTTGTAGTGATATGTTAAAAAGATTAGCCAAAGGTATGCCAAGTTCCTCTTTGCATTATTTTAACACCCTTGCAAACAGTTCATCAGGGCCTGGGGATTTGTTAGGTTTTAGTTTCTCTATTTGTCTGAGGACCATGTCACTAGTAACCGCAATCGTACATAGTTTGTTATCATCCTGTTCTACACAATCTATTATTTCAGGAATATCGCTAGTATTTTCCTGGGTGAAAACTGAGAGGAAGTAGGTACTGAGAATTTTACACATATCCTTATCACTGTCAGTGATCTGACCAGAATTACTCTTAAGTTGGCCAGTCTTGTCCCTAATCTTACTTCTGTATACCTGAAAGAACCCTTTTGGGTTAGTCTTTGAATCCCTTGCGGCCTTAGCCTCATAATCCCTTTTTGCCTTTCTTATGCCTTTCTTTATTTCTCTCTTTAATTGAATATATTGATTCCTTAACTGCCCATCCCCTCTTTTGATACGCCTATATATGCCTCTCTTTTAACCAATGAGATGTTTTAATCTATTGTTGAGCCATTTGGGACCATTTTTGTTAGATCTTATTTCCCTACACGGAGCAAAAGTTGTCTGGGTAGCTAGAAAAACGTCATATTGGCAACGAAGATCACCTACCTGACCCATAGTCAGGACAGCCCAATTTAGCCCACCCAGGTAGTTTTTCAATCGCTAGAAGTCAGCCAAGCGAAAATCTGGGACAGAGATTTGATTGCAGTTATCTGGGTAATTCCATGATATATTGAAACTAAGTGATTTGTGATCACTTTCCTCAAGCTCATCATTAACCTCAAGATTATTAATTAGTGAGTCTTTGTTGGCAAGAACCAAGTCAAGCAGATTGTTTCCTCTAGTTGGTTCTGTCACAACCTGTTCTAAAAAGCAATCCTGAACCGTATCAAGAAAGTCACTAGACTCAAAATTTCCTGTCATATTGTTCCAATGAATTTGTCTAAAGTTAAAATCTCCCATTATCACAACATTTTTATATCTAGATGCCTTATGAATTTCGTCCCATAATTAATTTGTCACGTCCCTTGAGAAACTGTAGCCAAACAGATTCTGTGTTCGATGTCTCTAATCTTATATCACGTCTAAGACAACAATTTAAATTTTCTCTGACATACATTGACACACCACCACCCTTTCTGCTGACCCTATCAGTGTGGAATAGTTTATAACCCTGTATGTTGCATTCAGAAGGCATTTCTCTATCTTTCAGGTTGAACCAGGTCTCTGTTATACCAATAATATCTATAGTACCTACACTTGCAAGTAATCTTAGCTCATCTATCTTATTTCTTAGACTCCTACTATTTGTATAGTAAACTTTAAGGGAACTAGTCACTCGTTGCCCTCTACTATCTCTCTTTGTTTGTTGATCAATTGATTTGCCGTTACTAGCAACTTTATTTTGAATATTGTCTTTTAAACATATCCCATATCACAGTACGTCTGTGCTAGAGTAGACATGCTCCAAGCATTCTGCAAAACGTCGATGATAAGCAAACAATGACGCAACAAACCCATACTGATAACATACTGACAAAACCTTAACTTAGAAACTTCTCACAATATTAAAACTACCAAACACAGCAGCGGACATGATTTTTTTTCATGCAACCGACGAATCCAGAAGCACGACTGAACGATTATAAACTCGCTCAAAATTTCTTGGTTCATGTTAGCTATCTATTTTCCTGGTTTACAAAACGGGACACGCATCATTAGTCAATAATTTAGGCCAGGCCATTAATCAAATGCACTTCCACAACAATGACGTGATGTTGATGACAGCCCTCTATAAAAACTTTAAATTCCTGACAAGGAATTGTAGCCATCCCGCAGTGATGTTCAACAAAACTTTGTACACTGTTCTCCTGACATACACAAACATTCCTTGTGTGTTTCAGAATATTCAATAACTACATTTTCGTTGCATTGTTTCAGTAAAGAGGATGACGAGTATATGGTGGATGGTATTTCCATTGTCTGTTGTTGTATGTTGGGGAGATGTGCAGATACCAGCACCTGTTGGTAGGTCATACAATGTACTTGTATATGTAAATTGTGTAGATACCAGCACCTGTTGGTAGGTCATGCAATGTACTTGTACATGTAAGTTGTGTAAATACCAGCACCTGTTGGTAGGCCATACAATGTACTTGTATATGTAAGTTGTGTAGATACCAGCACCTGTTTGTAGGTCATACAATGTACTTGTATATGTAAGTTGTGTAGATACCAGCACCTGTTTGTAGGTCATACAATGTACTTGTATATGTAAGTTGTGTAGATACCAGCACCTGTTGGTAGGTTATGCAATGCAATTGTATATGTAAGTTGTGTAGATACCAGCACCTGTTTGTAGGTCATACAATGTACTTGTATATGTAAGTTGTGTAGATACCAGCACCTGTTGGTAGGTCATACAATGTACTTGTATATGTAAGTTGTGTAGATACCAGCACCTGTTGGTTGGTCATACAATGTACTTGTATATGTAAGTTGTGTAGATACCAGCACCTGTTGGTAGGTTATGCAATGTAATTGTATATGTAAGTTGTGTAGATACCCAGATGTTGCACATGTGTCTTAATTTCCTCACAAACTCCCATAGTGTTTGGTACAACGTTTCGCCCGCGGGAGGACATTATGAAAGAATTGCTGCTGTATTTTTTATGTATTTGATGTACAGAGAAAGTACAACCAAAATTTCTTCCTAAATAGTACGCTGCAACTGAAATCAGGCAAAAAGTTAGAAAGCGGAGCATCAGAGGAGCACTGCGGGAAATATCTTGACCAACGATGTTTTCATCTTACGTTGAATGATGTGTGTGATGGGTGTGGCCAAGGTAAACATTTGCTATATAGATTAATGTTGTTCTATGGCTTGATATCTGCGTTAAATTCAGTTGTACAAAATTTTGTTAATGTTTAAGAAAATGCAGTTTTTTTTATGGCTCTGGCTGAAGCTTGACGGATCGTCTCGACCATAAAAGTGTTTTACTTCTTTCCGACAACTGAGCGACATAGAGAAAGATTCAGTATATTCTGTTCACTGTTTCAAACTTTTTAATAGCAGTAAACTAAGAATATAAACTTCATTTTCTCGAAGGTAAACAAGATGTGAAGTGGTCCATGATGCACCTGCAGCAGACTGGTCTCTCAACACAGGTGATGGAGGCTTGGATGGTCACACAGGTGGTGGAGGCTGTGTTGACCTCAACACAACATGGCAGCTACTCTGTAATTTTCATTACGGACGGCACTACCTCACCCTCCACTATCTTCATGGCAAGTGTCTCAAATTTTCATTATATAAGTGTTTAACATAATTTTACCAGCAGTAATTGTAGTATATTACATCACGTATAAGGTTAAGAAGGCCAGTGATGATCATTTTAAATCTTTAATTCTCTCTGGGCTTTAATATTGCTGTACACTAATATGTCCATTCAAGGCAGGTGAAATCGCAGATCTAGAGAATGTTCAGAGAATTTTTACTGCACAAATAAGTTCCGTTATATACCTTAATTATTGGGAACTCTTGGAATCAGTTAACCTGTACTCACTGAAGAGCAGGCGAGAGAAATACATCATAATTTAAAACTGGAAAATCCTAGAGGGACTGGCTCCAAATCTGCACACAGAAATCACTCTCTACGAAAACAAAAGACTGGACAGACGATACAATATACCCTCATTGAAAAGTAGGTGTGCCATCAGTACACAAAGAGAAAACTCAGTAAGTGTATGGGACCCAAGATTGTTCAATAGCCTCCCACCCGGCATAAGGGGAATTACCAATAGACCCTTGGTTGCTTTCAAGAGGGAGCTGGACAGATACCGAAAGTCAGTACGCGATCAGCTGGACTGTGGTTCGTACGTTGGATTACGTGCGGCCAGCAGTAACAGCCTGGTTAATCAGGCACTGATCCACCAGGAGGCCTGGTCAAGGGCTGGGCCGCCGGGGCTTTGAACCCCGGGAACACCCTCTGAGTAGGAGTATACACTCCAGGTGTACAGTGAAGGGAAAGCCAACCGTTAGTGATCACCAGCTGTAGGATTGGACATTTACTGTCCGATTCCATCAGACGCGTATTAGCTTCCAGCCATGACCTTGTTGGACTCAGTTCAGGTCAATACCAGTACTATCAGTTTGTGCTATTCATCTGTATTCGATTGAAAAAGCCTGTTGTATAGACGAAACTTCACGGTAATAGATATCAAGGTATTGTACATGTGTCTTATTCATCTTGCGAGTATTATGTAAATAATATGACAAAAATATCGCATTTCTTTATATTTGGTGTTGCAAGATGCTGCATGTGTCAACGTACTGCGAAATGACACTGATCTGACGACGTGCGTCATGAACAAGTTTACAGAGTATATTGTGGAACAACGTAACTGATTAAACTTTTAATTTCATAAATTAAAATACATTTCTCCTTTCAGATAATAGATTATCTACGGTTTCCAGGAGGAACTGTATGTTTTGAAGCAGTAATTAATGGTTCTGATTTCAACATGAGTGAAAAGCACCTATCACTGGTGATTGACAATGTTAAGATGGTAAGCTATTTGCCTATTGTTTAGTAGCTAGAAGATGGTTTTTATCTTTGATGCATCGATTAGGGCAATTCTTTTTGCCTCCCTCACCATAATGCTATAGGGGATAATTCATTCACTCATTCTACGGTTATGTTCATTAGTGTTGTGGTTCGTGAACCTCCAATTTCTGGCAGCTTATGGAGATTATTGACTATAACTAATGCATGAACAGCTGCGGAAGCTGTCATCATACACAACAATTGTGGTGATAAGTGACGAGGCAACCTTCCTCGCCGCCTTCGTCAAGTGGTCCGTCAAGGGGCGCCTCATGGTGTGGTCGACGAGGCTCCTCATCCTCACTCACTCTCGCCTCATGGAGCTGCAGGATCTCCACACAACCTTGTCCAACCTCAACTCTATGTTGGTTATTATCAACGACGACACAACGAATATCAGGTGATGTGTGTTTTGTTATATATACTTAAATGAAGATCAGATATAATGACCGTTAATGCCACACACTGATGACAAAAATACTAAAGGAAGCAATATTATTCACACACACACACACACACACACACACACACACACACACACACACACACACACACACACACACACACACACACACACATACGGATGTTAGAAAATATATCTTCAGCTTTAGAGTTATCAGGAAGTGGAACACTTTCAAGAGTGAAGTAGTGTATTGGAGAATGGAGCAGGGAGAGGCTGAACCTATTGGCGACTATCAGAGAGGCGGGGCCAGGAAATATGACTCGACCTCTGGAACCACATATAGATGAGAAAATATGTGAGTATACACACACACACACATGTCGCCAGAAGCACAAATTAGCCAGATAACTGCTGCGGTATATGGGCGCCTGGCAAACCTGAGAATAGCGTTGCGGTACCTCAGTAAGGAATCGTTCAAGACTTTATACACTGTGTACGTCAGGCCCATACTGGAGTACGCAACACCAGTTTGGAACCCACACCTGGTCAAACTCGTCAAGAAATTAGATAAAGTGCAAAGGTTTGCGACAAGGTTAGTTACAGAGCTAAGGGGAATGTCCTACGAAGAAAGGTTAAGGGAAATCGATCTGACGACACTGGAGGACAGGAGCGTCAGGAAAGACATGATAACGACATGCAAAATACTGCGTGGAATAGGAAAGGTGAACAGAGGCAGAATGTTCCAGAGATGGGACATAGAAACAAGGGGTCACAATTGGAAGCTGAAGACTCAGATGAGTCAAAGGGATGTTGGGAAGTATTTCTTCAGCCAAAGATTTGTTAGGAAGTGCAACAGTCTGGCAAGGAACCATGCATAATTTTAAGACGAGGTTTGATAAAGCTCATGGAGCAGGGAGAGAGAGGACCCAGTAGCGGTCAGTGAAGAGGCGGGGCCAGGAGCTGAACATCGGCCTCTGCAACCACAATTACGTGAGTACAATTGAATACACACACACACACACACACACACACACACACACACACACACACACACACACACACACACACACATACACATATATAACAAACCAAGCAATCACATGCGCACATATCTATGCATGTATACCTTCCTGTTACAGGTGCAGTGTTTACGTCCAGCTGCCGTATAGTCCGCGGGGATCCCAGGTTGTGCAGGTGGCCTCCTGGACACGTCGTCGTGGCCTCCTCCTCACCTCACACCTCCCACTCTTTCCGGAAAAGTTCTCAAAGTGAGTTTCTATTCAGTTTGGTCATCAAGGAAGTCACAGAAGCACTCTCCAGCGAGCTCAATATCTGGTTCCTGGATGATGGTACTCTAGCTGGCACAACAGAATCTCTCCTAGAGGACATCAGTAAAATTAAAGACATGGGAGAAAGCCTGAGCCTTTCTTTAAACCCCACCAAATGTGAAATAGTTTCTACCAATCGACAGATGATTCAGAATATTAGTGCCGTTTTACCAGGAGCACGAGCCATTGATCCAGCCAATAGCACTCTCCTTGGTGCTCCTCTTGGGTCCAATGCCATCGATTTGATCCTAGAAAAAAAGTCTCAGACCTCCGGACGATGGAAAGCAGGATGAAAGACCAATTCACACACACGATGCCTTCTACTTACTCACCAGGTGCCCGTCAATCCCAAAACTTACCTACTTTCTGAGATGCTCCTCAGCCTTCAGCAGTCCAAAACTCAAGGAAAATGACTCTACTTAAGACAGTGCTAGAGAGTGTATTGAATCTTTCCCTTGAAGATGGACAGTGGTTGCAAGCCTCACTTCCGGTCGGGCTTGGAGGGCTAGGAGTACGCAGATCCTCCCAGATTGCTCTACCAGCTTTCCTATCCTTTTCCATAGCATCAAACAAGTTGATAAGACAAATTCTTCCTGATATATACATACATATATATATATATATATATATATATATATATATATATATATATATATATATATATATATATATATATATATATATTTATATTATAGGTAGTAGGTTGGTAGATAGCAACCGCCCAGGGAGGTACTACCGTCATGCCAAGTGAGTGTAAAACGAAAGCCTGTAATCGTTTTACATGATGGTAGGATTGTTGGTGTCCTTTTTTGTCTCATAAACATGCAAGATTTCAGGTACGTCTTGCTACTTCTACTTACACTTAGGTCACATTACTTATACACGTACAAGCATATATATACACACCCCTTTGAGTTTTCTTCTATTTTCTTTCTAGTTCTTGTTCTTGTTTATTACCTCTTTCCTCCATGAGGAAGTGGAACAGAATTCTTCCTCCATAAGCCATGCGTGTTGTAAGAGGCGACTAAAATGCCGGGAGCAAGGGGCTAGTAGCCCTTTCTCCTGTATATATTACTAAATGTAAAAGGAGAAACTTTCGTTTTTCTTTTTGGGCCACCCCACCTCGGTGGGATACGGCCGGTGAGTTGAAAGAAGAATATATATATATATATATATATATATATATATATATATATATATATATATATAAATATATATATATATATATATATATATCTATATATATATATATATATATATATATATATATATATATATATGCATTCAATCTCCTGAAAGATGTTGTATTAGCAGCGGTACAGGAACATTTCCCTGGTCTCTTCCTTTTTGTTTCAGCTGGATATAGCAAGGAATCAATGCTCCTGTTTGGAGATCATGAAATCACATCATCAGAGGGTGTGCAGCATTGTTCCATTTCACTTCTGTATAGCAGTTAGGGAAATCACAGTCAGACTGACCAGTGAGCTAAACATCTGTTTCCTGGATGATGGTACAACAGTAGGTACAAAAGAGTCCCTCTTAGGTTATCTTACACAAGGGATGACACAGGGACAGGAAATGAGTCTCATCCTGAATCCATCCAAATGTGAAATCATCTTAGTCAGTCAACAAGTGATAAATAGCGTCTTCCTTGGAGCCCCTCTGGGAAGCGATGTAATTTACACAATTCTCAGGAAGAAATTGGAAGAGTTGAGAATGGCACAACGAATAGGCAATCTTGACACCCACGATGCCTTGTACTTTCTCGCAAAGTGCTTGAGTCTGCCCAGGTTGACGTACGTATTTCCTAAGATAAGCACCTTCACACGATAACATTATACTGCACGAATATGACAGTATCCTGAAGTAGATTTTTACGAAAGTACTTAACCTTACTCTAGAAGACGGGCAGTGGAACCAAGCTACACTTCCAGTCAGACTAGCAGGCATTGGTGTCCGCAAGTCATCACAGATTGCTCTATCTGCTTTTCTGTCCTCATACATTGCATCCAGAAGGCTTGTAGCAGTAATTATCCTTGAACATCTTAGGGACAAGATTGGAATCCAGGACCAAATGGTCATTGACGGAGCCATGATCTGAGATAATCTAACGGGCTCTGAAACCAGACCTACTTCTTCCAACGACTTCAAACAGTCGCAATGGGATGGCCCGAAAGTGGAGAAAATAGCCTCAACAATGCTTCATAGTGTGTCAGGAAAGGATAGAGCTCGCCTCCTGGCAGTGAGAGCTCCTCATGCACGGGATTTTCTGTTGGCTGTTCCCAACTCCAGCCTTGGCACACGCCTCGACCCACATACCATCCACATTGGTGTTGCTCTTCGACTTGCCGCCCCTATTCTCGCCGAACACAGGTGTATTTGTGGCAGTGAAGCAGCAGACCGATTAGGGTACCATGGTCTTGTGTGCCGTAAATCCGAGGGAAAGATTGCAAGACATGAGGAGGTTAATAACATTATCAAGAGGAGCCTCACAACAGCCGGATGCCCAGCAGTAAGGGAGCCACCCCATATATGCAGATCTGATGGCATCCAGAAGCGTCCAGATGGTATCACACTTCAAGCTTGGACACACGGTAAGCATGTGGTGTGGGAGTACACATGTGCATCTACCATGGCTGATACCAATCTCTAATACACCAGGGAGGAAGGAGGGTCAGTCGCCAGCTTCAAGGAGTCACAAAAGTCTAGAAAATATGGAGAACTTGCCCATCATTATATGTTTGTTCCCATAGGCTCAGAGACCCTTGGCTCATGGGGAAAGAGTGCATCTAAGTTCCTTAAGGAGCTAGGCAAAAGACTCATCAGGGTAACTAGGGATCCCAGGGCAGCTAGTTTCCTGTTCCAGCGATTCAGCGCTGCTGTTCAGAGGGGTAATGCCTGCTGTATTTTGGGCACGCACACCAGTTCTGAAGAGCAGGATGAGATTTTTTCTTTGTAATCTGTGACAAACACGTAACAATATATACTAGACATGTATATCTCACATCTCATGTACTGTATATGCCATCTTTATAACAACAATGTATCTCTTAAACTTTTTGTACCATATTATGTAATAAAATATACCTCTTGGTAAAAAAGAATGAAAAGATGGGGTGGTAGGGAAGGTGGAATATGTAAATCCAAATACTCTTCCTTGAAGCCTTTTTATCCACTTCTCCGAGGCTATGGGCCCCACAATTACACCACAGGCGGACTCCATATATATATATATATATATATATATATATATATATATATATATATATATATATATATATATATATATATATATATATATATATATATATATATATATATATATATATAATATATGCATACATATATATATATGTGTGTGTGTATATATATGCAATACATGTGAAAATATTCATATCAAACATATTGACTTTAAAATGACTTTAATCCTAGAAACCTTTGAGATATGTTAAGAAAGAACAACGTATAATAATACATATAAAAAATTTCAAGTGATTTTTTTATAATCTACTTCCCCTACCCTCGTAGGTTCCAACACAGGCCGAATTTGCTGGCGACAACAGAGGAGTCTGGCTATGTTAGGTTGGTGAGAGTGAATGACCCAGGATCCAGGGTTCCCAGATTTCACTTCCAGGGCTCCATGGTAAAGGTGATGGATTACCTGTCTCAAGGACTTAACTTCTCGTAAGTCAAACCTAATAGTTTCCATGTGTCTGTATATATATATATATATATATATATATATATATATATATATATATATATATATATATATATATATATATATATATATATATATATATATATATAATATATATATAAATATATATATATATATATATATATATATATATATAAATATATATATATATATATATATATATATATATATATATATATATATATATATATATATATATATATATATATATATATATATATATATATATATAAATATGTCAGCCGTCTCCCACCGAGTCAGGGTCACCCAAAAAGAAAGAAAATCCCCAAAAAGAAAATACTTTCATCGTCATTCAACACTTTCACCTCACTCACACATAATCACTGTTTTTGCAGAGGTTCCCAGAATACAACAGTTTAGAAGTATATACGTATGAAGATACATAACATATGCCTCCAAACTGCTAGTATCCCAAACCCCTCCTTTAGTGAGCAGGCATTGTACTTCCCATTTCCAGGACTCAAGTCCGGCTATATAAAAATAACCGGTTTTCCTGAATCCCTTCACTAAATATTACCCTGCTCACACTCCAACAGCTCGTCAGGTCCCAAATACCATTCGTCTCCTTTCACTAATATCCAACGCGCTCTCGTACGCTTGCTGGAAGTCCAAGCCCCTCGCCCAAAAAACCTCCTTTATCCCCTCCCTCTAACCTTTTCGAGGACGGCCCCTACCCTGCCTTCCTTCCCTTACAAATTTATACGCTCTCCATGTCATTCTACTTTGATCCATTCTCTCTAAATGACCAAACCACCTCAACAACCCCTCTTCAGCCCTGTGACTAATACTTTTATTAACTCCACACCTTCTCCTAATTTCCACACTCCGAATTTTCTGCATAATATTTACACCACACATTGCCCTTAGACAGGACATCTCCACTGCCTCCAACCGTCTCCTTGCTGCAGCATTTACAACCCAAGCTTCACACCCATATAAGAGTGTTGGTACCACTATACTTTCATATATTACCTTCTTTGCCTCCACAGATAATGTTTTTTTTCTCCATATAACCCTCAACGCACCACTCACCTTTTTTCTTTCATCAGTTCTATGATTAACCTCATCCTTCATAAATCCATCCACTGACACGTCAACTCTCAAATATCTGAAAACATTCTCTCTTTCTTTAGAATCTCCCATAAGCACAGTATCATCAGCAAAAAGTAAGTGTGTCAATTCCCATTCTGAATTTGATTCCCCATAATTTAATCCCACCCTTCTCCCGAACACCCTAGCATTTACTTCTTTTACAACCTCATCTATAAATTTATTAAACAACCATGGTGACATTACACATCCCTGTCTAAGACCTACATTTACCGGGAAGTAGTCTCCCTCTCTTTTACACACCCTATCCTGAGCCTCACTATCCTCATAAAAACTCTTTACAACATTTAGTAACTTACCACCTGTTCCATATATTTGCAACATTTTCCACATTGCTCCCCTATCCACTCTATCATATTCCTTTTCTAAATCCATAAATGCAATGAAAACTTCCTTTGCTTTATCTAAATACTGCTCACATATATGCTTCAATGTAAACACTTGATCTACACATCCCCTACCCACTCTAAAACCTCCTTGCTCATCCGCAATCCTACATTCTGTCTTACATGTAATTCTTTCAATAATAACCCTACCGTACACTTTTCCTAGTATACGCAGTAAAGTAATTCCTCTATAATTTTTACAGTCACTTTCGTCCCCTTCTCTTTATTCATATATATATATATATGTATATATATATATATATATATATATATATATATATATATATATATATATATATATATATATATATATATGTATGTATGTATGTATGTATATGTGTGTGTGTGTGTGTGCGTGTGTACTCACCTAGTTGAGGTTGCAGGGGTAGTCCAAGCTTCTGGCCCCGTGTGTGTGTGTGTGTGTGTGTGTGTCGTGCCGAATAGGTAAAACTGGTCATTTAGCAAGAACTCATTTAAAATTAAGTCTTTTCTAAAAATATTCTCTTATTCATTTAAAGATATTTTTTTTCATTCATGTTAATGTACAAATTAATTATTTTGTTTCAAAAGAACTTTATAAAACTTTCCTAACCTAAGAATAACAAGAGAAAATTTATTTAGCCTAATCCAACTAAATATATTTCAGATAAGTTTAAAATAATTTAGTAATAAACAAACCCAATGAAATATATTTTTTTCGTTATTGTACACATAAAATTTCACTTGCCTTATTCGGCAAGAAAAGCGTTGCTATCATTTGGCCCAAGACACAGAATGTCATCCACAGAGTATCTGAACCATTAGGTTTATAGGTCAGAATGTCTTTCAACAACCTAGCCTCGAGAAAACCCATGTACAAACTGCTTAATAGGGTAAACAATGGATTTCCCAAAGCCATTTTTTACCTGTGAGCACAATATTTCGCTTCAAAGTCAAACTTGCAGTAAACTACACACAACTAAATCTGCTCAATAATAATGTTCTTATCAAATGGCATGAAGAGTCCATTTAATTCTTCCACATATGATAACAGATCGGTTACTCGCACTCGGGTGAACAACGCCTTAACGTCTGAAAATATACGTTAAGTTTCGCGGGTAATATTGGTAGCAAAAATTAAGTTCACCTTGCCAAGTCTTTTTTGCAGTGTTGTAAAACAAGGGGACTTGTCCCATGAAACGCTCAATATTTGTAAAGGCTGGCAGGATTTTGTAACGAATCTCTCATCTCCAACAGTCAAAATAAGCAAATGAAACTCTTGTCCTTCTAAACCAAGTCAGTGCTTCACAAAAATCATGAAACAACATGCATGTTTTTCATGGAATGGACGCGTGGTGGTAAGAGATAACTAGGAGCTTGAGGGTGGCTGAGAGCGGTAGGAGGTTGTAACAGAGGAGTAGGATTCAGACCCATTTGGCATTGATTTTTCTGAAGAATTACATTGGCATAGATGACCAGGGGTCTTAGAAGCTGCAAGAGCTAGAGGAGAACCTTACTGAGAGGTTTAGCTTGTAAAACAGTCTTCTTCAGTCTCAAAAAATTCCTCAGTTAAAGTTACTCTCTACACATGTTTCTTTTTCACCACTTGTCGAGTTTGCTCCATTAGTCTTTATTGTCACTGCCTTCAGGTGGAGTTTAGTGACTTTCATAAAAGCATACAAAAGAGTCCCAAGTCGTGGTTTTGAAATACCTCTCCAGGAAAAATAATCTTCTGACTCGAACATCACTTATGATCCTTTATAGTGTAGAAGACAGAGCGCTGGCACTGCCGAACCTAGGGATCGAATCTTGGCACTCATTCATAACATTAACTTATTAATAATTGTTAACACAAGAGTCAATAACTTATAAGTTACAGTAAATAGTTTTATCTATCTCGCCAGATACTCCTTCGTGCGGCCTCCTGATGGAGTCTGGGGCTTAAGACTCAGTAATGGTTCATGGACCGGCATGATGGGCTTGGTGGTCAGGGAGGTCAGTGAAGTGAGGCATTTTTTACGTCTATCATGTCTCACTGGCATTATATATAAATATATATATATATATATATATATATATATATATATATATATATATATATATATATATATATATATATATATATATATATATATATATATATATATATATATATATATATATATATATATATATATATATATATATATATATATATATATATATATATATATATATATATATATATATATATATATATATATATATATATAAATATAAAATATATATATATATATATATATATATATATATATATATATATATATATATATATATATATATATATATATATATATATATATATATATATATATATATATATATATATATATATATATATATATATATATAAAATTAAGTCCTTTCTAAAATTTTCTCTTATACGTGTAAAAATATATTTTTTTCATTGATGTTTTTTTAAAATATAATAATTTTATACCAAAAGAACCATAGAAAACTTTGTAGCCTTATTATAACAAGCGCAATTTAATTTAGCCTAATCCAACTAAGTATATTTTAGTTAAGTTTACAGTAATTTAATATTAAACAAACACAGTGAATATAATTTTTTCCGTTAATTTAAGAATGATTTTTGCGAAATTATTGCATACACAAATTTTCGCTTGCCTTATTCGGCAAGAAGAGCGTTACCATTTAAGGCAAAATTGCAAGTTTTACCTATTCTGCACGACATATATATATATCCCCAACTTCGTTTGTATTGCTTTAAATATTTTCCTGCATAAACCCACTGATGCTCTAAATAAAATGATGAATCATTGGCAGATTCTTATGCTCATGATCTGAAAATTATTGTTTTTCTAGTTTTTCTAATTTCCTTCTTTCTCAATTAATTTGTACGAGTTACGTTATGGAATTTTAAAACATAAAAAAATTATACTGATTTTTTTTAAAGATTGTTATGTACATTGTAATCTTGGTCTCTTTATGTTTGCTTATAATATATTAATTGTTTTTTGTGGTGAAGCAATGTAAAAAGAGAGCAAATGAGAGAGTGGGTGAGATGTTATCAACAAAATTTGTTGAAAATAATAAAAAGTTTTGGAGTGAGATTAACAAGTTAAGGAAGCCTAGAGAACAAATGGATTTGTCAGTTAAAAATAAGAGAAGAGAGTTATTAAATGGAGAGTTAGAGGTATTGGGAAGATGGAGGGAATATTTTGAGGAATTGTTAAATGTTGATGAAGACAGGGAAGCTGTGATTTCGTGTATAGGACAAGGAGGAATAATATCTTGTAGGAGTGAGGAAGAGCCAGTTGTGAGTGTGGGGGAAGTTCGTGAGGCAGTAGGTAAAATGAAAGAGGGTAAGACAGCCGGGATTGATGGGATAAAGATAGAAATGTTAAAAGCAGGTGGGGATATAGTTTTGGAGTGGTTGGTGCAGTTATTTAATAAATGTATGGAAGAGGGTAAGGTACCTAGGGATTGGCAGAGAACATGCATAGTTCCTTTGTATAAAGACAAAGGGGACAAAAGAGAGTGCAAAAATTATAGGGGGATAAGTCTGTTGAGTATACCTGGTAAAGTGTATGGTAGAGTTATTATTGAAAGAATTAAGAGTAAGACGGAGAATAGGATAGCAGATGAACAAGGAGGCTTTAGGAAAGGTAGGGGGTGTGTGGACCAGGTGTTTACAGTGAAACATATAAGTGAACAGTATTTAGATAAGGCTAAAGAGGTTTTTGTGGCATTTATGGATTTGGAAAAGGCGTATGACAGGGTGGATAGGG
Organism: Cherax quadricarinatus; assembly: GCF_038502225.1. Lineage (NCBI taxonomy): Eukaryota > Metazoa > Arthropoda > Malacostraca > Decapoda > Parastacidae > Cherax > Cherax quadricarinatus. Next base: position 36,911,018 of record NC_091317.1, read on the forward strand.
GGGCAATGTGGCAGATGTTGCAAGTGTATGGTGTAGGAGGTAGGTTATTGAAAGCAGTGAAGAGTTTTTATGAGGATAGTGAGGCTCAAGTTAGAGTATGTAGGAATGAGGGAGATTATTTCCCAGTCAAAGTAGGCCTTAGAGAAGGATGTGTGATGTCACCGTGGTTGTTTAATATATTTATAGATAGGGTTGTAAGAAGTAAATGCGAGGGTCTTGGCAAGAGGCGTGGAGTTAAAAGATAAAGAATCACACATATAGTGGGAGTTGTCACAGTTGCTCTTTGCTGATGACACTGTGCTCTTGGGAGATTCTGAAGAGAAGTTGTAGAGGTTGGTGGATGAATTTGGTAGGGTACGCAAAAGAAAAAAATTAAAAGTGAATACAGGAAAGAGTAAGGTTATGAGGATAACAAAAAGATTAGGTGATGAAAGATTGGATATCAGATTGGAGGGAGAGAGTATGGAGGAGGTGAATGTATTCAGATATTTGGGAGTGGACGTGTCAGCGGATGGGTCTATGAAAGATGAGGTGAATCAAAGAATTGATGACGGGAAAAGGGTGAGCGGTGCACTTAGGAGTCTGTGGAGACGAAGAACTTTGTCCTTGGAGGCAAAGAGGGGAATGTATGAGAGTATAGTTTTACCAACGCTCTTATATGGGTATGAAGCATGGGTGATGAATGTTGCAGCGAGGAGAAGGCTGGAGGCAATGGATATGTCATGTCTGAGGGCAATGTGTGGTGTGAATATAATGCAGACAATTCGTAGTTTGGAAGTTAGGAGGAGGTGTGGGATTGCCAAAACTGTTGTCCAGAGGGCTTAGGAAGGGTTGTTGAGGTGGTTCGGACATGTAGAGAGAATGGAGCGAAACAGAATGACTTCAAGAGTGTATCCGATGTAGTGGAAGGAAGGCGGGGTAGGGGTCGGCCTAGGAAAGGTTGGAGGGAGGGGGTAAAGGAGGTTTTGTGTGCGAGGGGCTTGGACTTCCACCAGGCATGCGTGAGCGTGTTTGATAGGAGTGAATGGAGACAAATGGTTTTTAATACTTGACGTGTTGTTGGAGTGTGAGCAAAGTAACATTTATGAAGGGATTCAGGGAAACCTACAGGCCGGACTTGGGTCCTGGAGATGCGAAGTACAGTGCCTGCACTCTGAAGGAGGGGTGTTAATGTTGCAGTTTAAAAACTGTAGTGTAAAGCACCCTTCTGGCAAGACAGTGATGAAGTGAATGATGGTGAAAGTTTTTCTTTTTCGAGCCACCCTGCCTTGGTGGGAATCGGCCAGTGTGTTAATAAAATAAAATAAATAACACGACTTCAGTTTTTCTACAGGAAGTTAGTATCGGTGCTGGACCTTTCATGCTTGATAGATGGCGAGCCGAGGCGGTGGACTATACTGTACCAATATTGTTAGATTACTGGAGAATCCTGGCGGGTCGGGGTGTTCCTGAGGTGGACCCCTGGGGCTTCTTGTTTCCCCTGGCACCACTGGTGTGGGCGGCCATCCTGGGGATGCTTGTGGTGCTTGCTGCTGCAGTGTTCCTCATGTATTCCTGCGGCTCTCTCAAGAGTGATGATCATAACTACTGGTTACACGTCACCTTCGGCTACATTAGGATATTGTTACAACAAGGTAAAATTTCTCTTTACTCACTACGTCAATTAATCTTTTCTCATCCAACGATCATCCTTGTCTCTCCTCTCGTTGTGACGTATCTAACTGAACACACAGAAGAGTTTTCGCACTCCTCCTAGGAAATGAAGACATAATTAAAACATGCTTAATTCCGAACGTATCTGTACCTAATAAATATTTCTAACCTCCAGGAAAAGATTGAACTGACATGGAAGTTGAAATCCCTCGGTAAACCGAGCAGATGTAATTTTATGGGAAGACCTTCCATCATTTATGATTAGTTTACACGTTTTCTGTCCGAATGTTATCTTCACGCCTTAAGTTTAACCTTAAAATTCTACTGAAATATTCATTATGACAGGTTATGTGAACTATTTATGAAATTCACCAACGGATCGCTTAAAACTCATTAAAGACTAGTAATACAATATTTCTGCAACTATTATAGATACGACGTTGCCTATAATCTGGTTGTGGGAGCGGGTGGTGTTGATGGTGTGGATGATGGTGACACTGGTGTTAACACGGAGTTACTCTGGCAACCTCATGGCTCTCCTGGCAGTGAGACACATCCCTCAACCTTACCAAACACTACGTGACGTGATGGACGATCCATCTGTTACGGTGATATGGGAAAAAGACTCTGCAACAATTCCATATCTAAGAGTGAGTTATGCAAGCATTAAAGTTATTTTTTGTTATAAAATATTGAAATGTTACAATATATATATATATATATATATATATATATATATATATATATATATATATATATATATATATATATATATATATATATATATATATATATTATATATATATATATATATATATATATATATATATATATATATATATATATATATATATATATATATATATATATATATATCAATAACAGCACTGCGACTAGCGCGGGATCTAACCCGTGTTGTTTTAGCCCGCCTCATGATGAGCGAAAATTCAAGACGCTCTAACCCACTGCACCATCCAATCCTGCAAAGATCACGCACCCAGCAGAGCTAAGTGTTGTCCTGTGATCCGAGGACATACGATGGTGTGGGTGCCTCAGAGCTAATCTCATTCTGCTCCCCGTTTCGTGTACTAGCCTCCACAAGCAGTATATATAGTATTGTAACCACGAACGAGTGGCATTTAATCAATAACAACACTGCGACCAGCCGGGGGATCGAACCCGTGTTGTTTAAGGCCTTCACCTAGCTCTGCTGGATGTGTGATGTTTGTTGGATTGGATGGTGCAGTGGGTTAGAGCATCGTGGAATTTTAACGCTCACCATGAGGTGGGCTAAAACAAGACAACTTATGGGGAATGGAAATCTTCAACTCAAGATCTTGCACACGCCTCCATACGTCATTAAGAGCTATGCAATGTTGCAAGAGTAGCAATATGTGGAATGAGAGGAAGGTTTCTTAGAGTAAAATAATGTAGTTAGTCCCACCGAGACAGGGTTACCTAAAACAAACGAAACACTTGCATCTTCCCTCACTCCATTACGGCAGTTCAAAAATGGCAACATATCTCCACCCTTCATTTAGTGTACAGACACTGTACTTCCCACCACCAAAAATCAAGTCCAGTTAACTGGTTCTCCTGCATCCTTTCATTAAGAACAAAAAGGGAAAATACCCTGACTGGAACAATGCACCAATAACCAGCACATAAGAGAGAGGAGCTTACGATGACGTTTTAGTCTGACTTGGACCATTTACAAAGTCACTTAGTCCTATCTAACGTGTTCACGTATGCTAACTGGAAGTCTAAGTCACCCTCACACATAACCTCCTTTATCCCCTCCCTTCAACTTTTCCTAGGATGACCCCTACCCCTTTTTCCTTTCACTATGGATTTATACATCCTTCAAGTCATTCTGTTTTGTTCCATTCTCTCTAAATGTCGAAACTACCTCAACAACTCCTCTCCAGCTCTCTGGATAATACTTTTAGTAACCCTGCAATTCCTAATCACCAAACTACGGATTCTCTGCATAATCACACCACATATTGAACTCCGACAAGACATCTCCACTGCCTCCAGCCATCTCCTTGTTGCCACATTTACTACCTATTATTCTCACCCATATAAGAGCATTGGTACAACTGTACTCTCATACATTCCCCTCTCATACATTCGTCTCTTTTTCCTTAGTGACTCCTCAATGCACCACACACACACAAACACACACAATGGAATGGAAGTGGGAAACAAGGTTAAGTGTGTTTTGCAATATAATTGTCAAGAAGATATCTACAGAGAGCAAGAAGTGGGAGCTATGAGGTCTTGCTGCTGAGGAAAGGATGCAGAGACTGGAGGAAGAACTGGAAAAGCCGAAGCATGATGTAGATGTGAGGACTGAGAGCAACAAGGAGCTGGATAACGGAAGAACAGCGGACAGTGAGGAGGATTGAAGGAGGGGAAGGTGCAAAGAAGTCCCTCGGGGTAATGATACCGGGCCACCAAGACGTCTCAGAGATGATAAAAGAGACACCCAAGGGGATACTTAAATCGGACCCAGAGATATGGAAATAAACAAAACTTGATGAGGAAAGCAAGAGTACACTCATTATTCATGAGCTCCATGAGGTAGAAGGGTAGACGTATGATGAAACAAGTAGAGAAGTTCTGACTCTTCAAGATCAAGATCAACAGAGTATAGATAAAACCCTTGTGGGGTAAGAGGAGAAGTGGGGATAGGGGAAAAGTAGATTGATGAGAGGAAGATGGAAGGTTATGAGTAGGAGAGACAGTACCAGAGCTCAGCCCAGTAGCTAAAACGATCGTGGTTCTTGAGACTGGTGTGACAAGGAGGATTGATAAGGCAAACGGATTGGGTTAACGGTTCATATTCTTAAGAAATGAGACAGACAAGCTGCACTAAAATGCAGACCACTGTCGCTCACATGTATGTAAAGTTATGGAAAAGATTATGAGGAAAAGAACGGTGGAGCACCTATAAAAGAATGGACTAATACATGACAACCTGCACGGCTTCAGGGATGGGAAATCCTGCAACACAAACCTATCGAAGTTCTTTGACAAGGTAACAGAAATAAGACAGGAAAAAGAGGAATGGGTAGACTGCATTTTGTTGGACTGTAAGAAGGTTTTCGAAACAGAAAAGGACAAGAGACTGGTTGAACAGCAAGAAGATGGAACATGCAGAGGATGGAAGTTTGTCTTGTCTATTACTGGTAATGTCTTGATGGTCGTGGTTTTGGAGGTAGTTACTTAAAATGAGGTATTGGAAAAGATGTTGGAAACGTGTTTGGCAATGGTGTTGGTGGGGATGACTATGTATCTCTTCTCGGCAGTGTCTTCTCTGGGTGTGTTGAAGATGTTTTATGCCCGCCGTCTGCAGTCTCTGATGAAGTGACGAGGATAGTGAAGTTTAGAAAATATTTGTTCAATTATAGTGCATTCTTCCTCAAGGAACTCATTGCTGCAGATTCTGAGTGCGCGTAGGAAAAAGCCTATAATTACACCACGTTTAGTTTTGGTGTCGTGGTGAGAGTAGAAGTGGAGAAGATCGTGTTGGTTGGTAGGTTTTCGATAGACTTTAAAACGAAGTTCATTGTCAGCTTTGCAGAGAAGAACATCAAGGAAAGGAAGAGTGTTGTCGACTTCTTCTTCAAGTGTGAACTGGACTGAGGGCTCGACCTTGTTGAACTTGTGTTGGAGAGCTTGAACGTCGAAGCGTCTGGGAGTTATGATGAGAATGTCGTCAACATAACGGAGCCAGGTGCCAGATGAGGGAATAATGGTGGAAAAACGCTCGGCTATGTGCGTATGAGTTTGTGTATGAATATGTGTGTGCGCGTGCGTGCGTACGTGTGTGTGTGTGTATGTGTGTGTGTGTGTGTGTGTGTGTGTGTGTGTGTGTGTGTGTGTGTGTGTGTGTGTGTGTGTGTGTGTGTGTGTGTGTGTGTGTGTGTGTGTGTGTGTGACTCAACAATCAATATTTGCACCAATAACTCATTACAGTTGTGACCGTGTGTGGAAGTGTGAATTGCTCATTGCTCTATATATAATTTGTTCATGACTGTAGCCATGTATAAACGTAAGTAACCATTCTTACAGGATTCATTACCTTTGTAACTTGTACCTAGTTCAGCTATCGAAACTTTGGGGGCCCAGTCCCTGGACCCATTACGTACCTCTGTAATCTGTAAATACCTTTGTAACTTGTCATGATTGTGACCAGACCTACCTGGAGTTCATTATCTTTGTAAATTGTGAGTTCATTACCTTTGTAACTGTGAGTTTATTACCTCTGTAACTTGCTCAGCTATCAAAACTTTGGAGTCCAGTCTCTGAACCCATTATGTACTTCTGTAATCTTTTGACTACCGCCCACGGGATGGGTATGGGGTGCATAATAAACATATTAAACTAAACTTCCAGATATTTATGCATAGCTTCGCCAGGACGGCACTGAGTGGCGAACCCATGGGTAGTCCAAAAGTGTGCTGGAAGAGGTGATTTTTGAAAGAGAAATACATAAAGCCAACACATAGTTCAACACGGTCGATGAAGTCGCTGGCTGTAATAGGAAGATAAAATGAATCGTCAATTTTCCTGCGCAAGAGATCGACGGCTTGTGTAGTAGGTGCTTTGGTGAATTGGGAAGTCATGTCAAGGCCGGAGAGTTTCTTGTTCCTGATGTTGAGGTTACGAATGCGACTGAGAAGATCACCCGAGTGTTCGAGATGTGCTGGACTGATTGTGCCCAAGAGTTTAGAGAGGTATTTAGCGAGAATTCCTGAGAGTTGGTGGGGAGCACTGCCCATTCCCGAAGAAATGGGCTTCAATGGGATACCTGGCTAGTGAGTTTTTGACAGGCCGTACATTCTGGCAGGTCTGGGGTTGCTGGGTATGGTGAGCAGAAGTTTCTTCTCTAGTTCTGAGTCCCTCAGAATGAGGCGAGTCCTGTGAAGAAATGTTTTGGTAAGGTTGTCCACTTGGTTAGTTGTGAGAGGTTTGTAGGTATCTGGGTCATTAAGTACATTGAGCATTTTGTTCCTGTAATCGTCAGTGTTCATAATTACAACACCACCATCTTTATATATATATATATATATATATATATATATATATATATATATATATATATATATATATATATATATATATATATATATATATATATATATATATACCCACACCGGACAATACCTTGGCGTGTAGCCAAGGTATTGTCCAGTGTGGGTAGATTGGTAAAGCACTGCGTACCTTGTCCTAAGGTTCGTAGATTCGAGTCTCCTTCAGCCAGAGATCAGTGTTTGTATATTTCGCCTGCTCTCGCGAATTCCTTGCATATATATATATATATATATATATATATATATATATATATATATATATATATATATATATATATATATATATATATATATATATATATATATATATATTTATTTATTTATTTTTATTATATTATCACACTGGCCGATTCCCACCAAGGCAGGGTGGCCCGAAAAAGAAAAACTTTCACCATCATTCACTCCATCACTGTCTTGCCAGAAGGGTGCTTTACACTACAGTTTTTAAATTGCAACATTAACACCCCTCCTTCAGAGTGCAGGCACTGTACTTCCCATCTCCAGGACTCAAGTCCGGCCTGCCGGTTTCCCTGAACCCCTTCATAAATGTTACTTTGCTCACACTCCAACAGCACGTCAAGTATTAAAAACCATTTGTCTCCATTCACTCCTATCAAACACGCTCATGCATGCCTGCTGGAAGTCCAAGCCCCTCGCACACAAAACCTCCTTTACCCCCTCTCTCCAAAATTTCCTAGGCCGACCCCTACCCCGCCTTCCTTCCACTACAGACTGATACACTCTTGAAGTCATTCTGTTTCGCTCCATTATCTCTACATGTCCGAACCACCTCAACAACCCTTCCTCAGCCCTCTGGACAACAGTTTTGGTAATCCAGCACCTCCTCCTAACTTCCAAACTACGAATTCTCTGCATTATATTCACACCACACATTGCCCTCAGACATGACATCTCCACTGCCTCCAGCCTTCTCCTCGCTGCAACATTCATCACCCATGCTTCACACCCATATAAGAGCGTTGGTAAAATTATACTCTCATACATTCCCCTCTTTGCCTCCAAGGACAAAGTTCTTTGTCTCCACAGACTCCTAAGTGCACCACTCACTCTTTTTCCCTCATCAATTCTATGATTCACCTCATCTTTCATAGACCCATCCGCTGACACGTCCACTCCCAAATATCTGAATACGTTCACCTCCTCCATACTCTCTCCCTCCAATCTGATATTCAATCTTTCATCACCTAATCTTTTTGTTATCCTCATAACCTTACTCTTTGCTGTATTCATCTTTAATTTTTTTCTTTTGCACACCCTACCAAATTCATCCACCAATCTCTGCAACTTCTCTTCAGAATCTCCCAAGAGCACAGTGTCATCAGCAAAGAGCAGCTGTGACAACTCCCACTTTGTGTGTGATTCTTTATCTTTTAACTCCACGCCTCTTGCCAAGACCCTCGCATTTACTTCTCTTACAACCCCATCTATAAATATATTAAACAACCACGGTGACATCACACGTCCTTGTCTAAGGCCTACTTTTACTGGGAAATAATTTCCCTCTTTCCTACATACTCTAACTTGAGCCTCACTATCCTCGTAAAAACTCTTCACTGCTTTCAGTAACCTACCTCCTACACCATACACTTGCAACATCTGCCACATTGCCCCCCTATCCACCCTGTTATACGCCTTTTCCAAATCCATAAATGCCACAAAGACCTCGCTCCATTATCTCTACATGTCCGAACCACCTCAACAACCCTTCCTCAGCCCTCTGGACAACAGTTTTGGTAATCCAGCACCTCCTCCTAACTTCCAAACTACGAATTATCTAAATACTGTTCACTTATATGTTTCACTGTAAACACCTGGTCCACACACCCCCTACCTTTCCTAAAGCCTCCTTGTTCATCTGCTATCCTATTCTCCGTCTTACTCTTAATTCTTTCAATAATAACTCTACCATATATATATATATATATATATATATATATATATATATATATATATATATATATATATATATATATATATATATATATATATATATATATATATATATATATATATATATATATATATATATATATATATATATATATATATATAGGAGGCCAGAACATATAGATGGAGAATGAAATGGCTGTGGACCATGCTATATACTCACTAGTGTGTCCGGCGCTATGAAGAAAAATAGCTTCTAACAGGCTACCTAGCGTTTTGAGGCATCTGAAGCTAAGTGGTTTAAGGCGTCCCAGTAGGAACTAAGCCACACTCGTGAACAGCGACAATCGTGGATTCGTATCCTGATGGCTCTGATCTGTTTGTGTATATACTTTCGCTTGTTTTGGCGAGGTGCATTAATATATGTAGGAATGATGTTGCTAACGGCCTTTTGCGTTCCAGCTACAGCGCTTTTTCAGGAGAACTGCAATAACAAGAGAGCAATTGGGATAGCCCACGGAGGTGTGTCCATGTACATAGTTCATCCAGGGACACTTGCTTGGGTATTCTGCATTCCATTCTTCTTACTGGTCCTGAGAAAGGATTGCAGTGGTTGTTGTGCATTACTGATCGGTCGTTTGCGATTTATGTATATTAAGAGCAAACAAACGATTATTAATAATTAATATTAATTAACTGAGGCTTTCAGTCAGCCAAGTCTGGTGTGTACCGGGAGATAGCCGACGCAGAGAAGACTGGTCGTCTCATATACCGATCACATCGACAGTTCCCAGAAGTTATAGACACATTGGTGCGACGGGGCGACCACATCATTACTGGTGACCATAGCGGTTTCAAGTCTCTTATTGCTCAAGACTTCACGAAAACAGGTTATTTTAAACGAATGTGTCACAAATTTGTTTAATACATTTATTTTAAATAATATGACAAATCTCACGTATTAGGAATATATATATATATATATATATATATATATATATATATATATATATATATATATATATATATATATATATATATATATATATATATATATATGTATATGTATATATATATATATATATATATATATATATATATATATATATATATATATATATATATATATATATATATATATATATATATATATATATATATATATGTCGTGCCGAATATGTAAAACTGGTCAATTAGCAAGAACTCATTTAAAATTAAGTCCTTTCTGAAATTTTCTCTTATACGTTTTAAGATATATTTTTTTCATTATTGTTGATGTAAAAATTTATAATTTTGCACCAAAAGGAACTTAGAAAACTTACCTAACCTTATTATAACAAGGAAAATTTATTTTAGCCTAACCCAACTAAATATATTTTAGATTTGTTTACAATAATTTAATACTAAACAAACACAGTGAAATATATTTTTTTCGTTAGCATCAGAATGATTTTGGCGAAATTATTGCATACACAAATTTTCACTTGTCCTATATGGCAAGATGAGCGTTGCTATTTAAGCCAAGATTTCAAGTTCTGCCTATTCGGCATTACACACACACACACACACACACACACACATATATATATATATATATATATATATATATATATATATATATATATATATATATATATATATATATATATATATATATATATATATATATATATATACTTCCCTATATTTATATATGTACTTCCCTATATTTATTTAATATTTATAAAAAAAAACTTCCCTATATACATATATATATTTATATATGTACATATATATATATATATATATATATATATATATATATATATATATATATATATATATATATATATATATATATATATACGTCGTGCCGGATAGGCTCAACTTGCGATCTTGGCTTCAATAGCAACGCTCATCTTGCTATATAGGACAAGTGAAAATTTGTGTATGCAATAATTTCGCCAAAATCATTCTGAACCTAACGAAAAAAATATATTTCACTGTGTTTGTTTAGTATTAAATTACTGTAAACAAATCTAAAATATATTTACTTGGGTTAGGCTAAAATAAATTGCGCTTGTCATAATTAGGTTAGGTAAGTTTTCTAAGTTCCTTTTGGTGCAAATTATAAATTTTTACATCAACATTAATGAAAAAAAAATATCTTTAAATGTATAAGAGAAATTTTTAGAAAGGACTTAATTTTAAATGAGTTCATGCCAATTGACCAGTTTTATATATTCGGCACATATTCTAGTTAGCTGTTACATTGTCTTACCTTCTTGTTGTATTATGTGCTGGATCACCTGTAACATTTTCACCAAGTTTAAAGCTCGATTTCTTAAGTCCTCAATTTAAATTACTCATTCATACTAAATTTCATTTTTAAGAAAAATAATTGTTCTCGGGGAGACTCATTTATTTAGAGAAAAATTTACCCACAAGCTTACAGTAAAATATCAGCAGGTGTTCCCTTAAGATTGATCTGCTATGTACACTCTATATTACACTTTTGAAGATTTTCGTTGTACTTTTCAGTTTATTCATATGTCAGCCATGAAAACATTTAATACATATATTTGTTGTGTCATTTTTTTTATAGATGAGCAGCACCCGGACATTTATTATGGAATTTTTTCTCTCATTGGGAGTTTTATTAATCGCTTCACTGTTTCTCTCACTGTAAGCTTTTTTAATCCAATGTATCGCTTACTGGAAGCTTTATGAATAAAAGCTTTATTTTCATCTTCTTTAATCCAATAAATTTACACTTTAAGTGAGAGAAACGTTTGCATAATAAATATTCCTGTTTTCTTACAAAAACATCCTATTTGATAACATTATGGCTGTTAGATAATAGTTACATATGTGGGTTTGAAGCTTTCAGAAAATATTCGCAGTCATTTACGGCAATAATCGGTCATAGGTTCATAAACAAAGATCACTGTAATCCGTAGACGAGAGGGTTGCCCAAGTAATGAAGCACATAGACTGGCTCACTTCCTGTAGATGAATTGAAGTCTCTAGATCAGCAGCAAGTTTCTCATAAGCGGTAGATACCTTTAAGTAGTTGCATAAATTTAACTTTTTCCTCTTTCTTTTCACCAAACCCTAGTTTATATTTCGTTATCACCTCAACATGCTGACATAGATTTCAACTCTGGTTTACTGTAATAGAGGGACGGTTCTTCGCAACTGCTGGCAAGTACAAGTGGCCTCTGGCCAGTGTTTAGTAGACTATACCAAAACTATTGGACTCCCTCTGATAATTTTTTAGAACCTTCACTGTGTGCATTCAGTAATATGGTCAAAACAGTTTTTTCCCACTTAAATCACATTATTTGAATATATTTCTTTTCAACGACTTCAGCCTTTACTGGCTGATACATCCACGGATATACAACAGTACACAGTAAGTATAGCTGCGTAGAAGCAATTTTGAGATTTTGTTAATATAGTTAAAATAACTTGGAATCGTTGGATTTTCCAAAAGTTACTGGATAATGCAGTTTTTATGAAATGTTTAAAACATTCAGATATTTTGAGTTTTATTAAACGAAAGTCTGGCCTTCTCAGTGAGCTGTGTAAATATTAATCAATTATTAAGTAAATTTGTAATAACTAAAAAATACATATCCTCATAGGTTTTAAACCCTATACGCTAGTGAATTATTTTGATTTTAGGTTCTTAGTTCCAATTTGCCAATTTTGACAGCGAAATTGTAACATTTTTTAAATATTGATTTATCAAGTGATAAATTGTGAATGCTTCATTAGATCGACATTAAACCTTCATTACTCACCTTTTTTTTTATTATGGATCCACCAGTGCCAAAAGTATTATTTCACCTCTTTGCTGTTCTTGTCTCGTAACTTATATCAACATAGCAAATTAAAAATTTTTTTAAAAAAAAAAAACAAGGTCAAATAATTTTATTAATCATTGAACACAAAAGTGAACACAAAAATATCTCAGTCAACTAGATATTATTTCAGTGTATTTTCGGATGCGTCCATTGATAATTTTGGGCTGACTAATGGAATACTGCGATGTCTTTCTCGTATATCATAGCCACCGAAATACATCTAGTTGGTTTCCTTGCAATAACTTGATAATGACTCATTTGAATGGCTTCAAACTTTCTGTCCAGGTGTATCTTTGGAAAATGTTGGGATCGTTTTTAGGCGGTGTTGGTGCAAATTGGTCGATTTTACTTGAAAAATTGTCTTAAAAGAAAAAAAAAATATTAGAACATGTCTTTTAAACAGATTAAAATTTATTTCGTTGGTGTACTTAACTCCAAGAAAAATTGTATTTGGGCTTAATAGTTACAATTCTACAAATTTTGTTGAAAAAAATTGCTTTGGTTTCCGTGCGATAAACAGAGAATGATTTTTTTCTTCATCTCCAAGCTTTAATCGTTGGTGTATCCTACACAGGGAAAGTTTTGGTTTGATTTTGGACTGTGGATAATAAAGCACCAGTTTTATTGAACTGGGATAATGGTTTTCGACGGTTGGGATTAGGTGATACCTGGGATACCTCTCACGGATCGCTGTGAGGAGGAAATAAACGATGGCCTTAAAATATTCATGTCTTCAATATATTGCAGGTAAATGTTCGTTTTACGAGTCCAGAGAAGAATTTCTGATGGCTATATATCCAATGATTAGTCAAAAGGACAGCCCACTTGTGCCAGCTTTAAATAAGAGGTAAAAAAAAAATATCTTTCACGTGTTACCTCTGTGTAGAATTTTGTAAACAAATCTGTTGTATGACTCAGAAATAAATGTCTTATTGAAATAAGGTATACAGACCAAAATATTCTTTTTTTTCTGTCTGCAGACACTTGCTATTACTATTTACACATAATATTCACGACACATACAGCAGTGTGTGTATCTGCATATATAATACATTCTGCTCTGAGTTTCCTTCCTTCTCTCGTAATAGTTCTTGTCATTGTAGTGTTTATTTTCGGTTCCATAAGTGTGAGAGAATCTTTATTCATTAGCCATGCGCGTAGTATGAGGCGAGCAATGCCTCCTGCATAAATTTATATATAATGTTTCGCCCAGGCAGAAGGTGAAGAGAGGATGATCCTTTGTATAGGGAGCGTAAATTACTGGTTCATAGAACTGACAGGCTGATGAATTAGATACTCGTGGAATACTTTGGTATCTATAGTGTGGAAACGTTTCCACAATAAACACACCTAAGTGTTGCCCAAGTGTCTAAGTCATCATAAAGGGCGTAGTGACGGCAAAAGTCAGATATAATATGTTGAAGCTATTACCTTGAGTAGACTTTAAACAGCTTAGACAAATATATGGTTGAGAGAAGCTGGATTTATGACTGCCTAGCATGGGCCAGTAGGCATGTGGCAGTGTTCTTCCATACTATGATCGATTGCTATACGGTATGATTGAAAGTACTGGATACGCTGATGAGTGATGATTCTAAGATTCTGCCTCTGGGTTTCATTTGAATCGTGAGTTCTTGTAATTAAGTGCTTGCTGGAGTTTTGATAAATCTATAGGTGTTCTTCAAGTCGTCCATTCAGCCGGCATAATGGTGCTCAAAAATAAGTGTATGGAAATCTTTGGTTGTTTCGCCCAAGTATATTTCGTCAAAGTTGCTACAAGGGATTGTGTATACCCCTGAAGGGGATTAAACCTATTTGTGGTGACACTTACTGATGTCCTTGTTTGGAGGCAGTTTTGAGTACTTGGAATTCAGCGTTGGGAAAATGCAGGAGACGTGTTTGACAGTGGATCTGTTAGAGAGGACTACAATATGTATCTTTCGGTGATGTCTCGTCTAGGTGAGTTGAAGCCGTTATGTGCACAATTTGGATCTCTGATGAAATGATGAGGAAAGTGAAGCTTAGAAAATACTTGCTCCAAAAATGAGCATTCTTCCTGTTTTCAGTCTTCCTTAAAATTTGCTCCTCGCCTTTCTACGCTCCACGTATATAGACTCATCCTCTTTCTCCAGAACTATTGGTGATTTGATAAAGCTCACTGTGTGGGCGAAACGTTGTTAATAAAGGATCACATATACTGTATTTTATACTATTTACCTTCCTTTCAGGTTGATGTCGATGACGGAAGCTGGGTTGTTCTTCCAGTGGTTGATAGCTGAAGAACCCAACTCCACTGTGTGTGATCATGTTCCCACCAAGATCACTGTCAACGAAGCACTCGCTTTCAGCAACCTTTGGGTATCAATATTTTTTTCAATTCAGTTGAAAATAAGAAACTCTTTGGACTGAAAAAAAAATAGAAAAAAATCCACCTAAATATTTTGACTCGTGGAAAGAAATGCTCAAGTGGTTCTCAGTTTCTTATTGAAACTGTTTGGAAATGTTTAATGTGATTGAGAATATAATATAAATCAGATAATATATGTTTATATATACTCTCCTATAATATAATTGCTTTACTAATGTTTACATTTAAATCATAGATGTAAAAGATTTCCTTATTTCAGGGAATGTTTGTTATCTTCCTGGTGGGTCATCTTGCCAGTCTGTCTGTACTCTGCCTCGAGCTTCTCATTCGTTTCATTCAACAAATTTAGATGCTTATTACTTATGTGACATATATTAGTGTGGTCATTATGTTCCCTGACACTTCTACTTCCCCCGTCACCTGCTGACATATTCCTGACAAATCTTATCTTTATAATTATCGTATATTAGTGTTCAGTAATATTATAACTAATGCAAGGACTAATGATTAATTTTTAGTATATTTAATTGGAAATAAAATTGTACTTTCTAGCGCTGATATTTTCACTTTTCAAAAATTATTGTATCTGCTTCTATGTATATTAACATAGATTGTATATATGTTGGTAGAATTACCGACAATATGTAAAGTAAAAGGACACAAGTGGAACTAATGTGACATTTTATTGTGGCAACTTTTCGCTCTCCAGGAGCTTTGTCAAGCCGTTACAAACAATATATGGACACAGAGGGTATATACAGGCTCAGAGTGAGGTGCAATACTAGTAGTAGTAGTAGTAGTAGTAGTAGTGATATAAGTTGTAGTGGTAGTAGTAATACAATATGGTAGAACAATTAACTTGCACATGAGTAAAAGGATATAAAAGCTGTTACTATTGGAGGCCGGATTAGAGAAGGCCTGTTTCAATGTTTATCATCAGTAATGTGCTTGTGTAGTATTTGCAGGAGAGACTATGTGATGGCAGGGTTTACTGTTTTCAGGAGGATTCTTGCTAAGACTTCAGAGATGGTGAAGCTGCCTTTGTTTTGATTAATTGTATTAGAAACAGCGATTAGTGCTGATTCAAGGCACTTAAGTCTGCGGAAATTAGTTTCTTTGATCACTAATTGGGCGTCCCTGAATTTCGTGAGATGATTGGTGGAATTTCGGTGTTGTATGCAGGCGTTGTTCAAGTTATCGTTCCTACATGCATAAATGTGTCCATTGAGGCGGGTGTCGAGGTTTCTTGCTGTTTCACTTACATAAATCTTGTCGCAACCTCCACAGGGTATAGTGTAAACCCCTACGTTGACTGGGTCGTGGTGCTTGGATTTTGTTCTGGTTAGATCCTTTATTGAAGTGCTGGAAGCGATGGCGACTCTGGTGTTAGCTTGTGAAAATACTTTAGAAACGTTCAGTGCAACCTGGCTGTTGAGAAGAATTATAACTTTGTTGGTGCGTGGAGAATTAATGATCTGAAGAGCTCTTTTCTTGCAGTCTTTGATGAAAAAGGAAGGAAAATGTAAATCAGTGAATGTTTGGTGAATGTATGTACATTCCTCGTCAAGAAACTCAGGACTACAAATTCGGTATGCTCTTAGGAAAAACCCGATGATGATGCCTCTTTTGGTCTTGGTATCTTGACTGGAATAGAAGTGTGTGCGATCATTTTTATTGGTAGGTTTCCGATTAACTTGAAATCTTAGGTTATCTACTTTGTGAATAAGGATGTCTAGGAAAGGTAGCTTGTCATTGGACTCTTCTAGTATAAACTGGATCGCCGGTTCAACTGCGTTGAGCCTTGCCTGAAGATTCCGAACATCAAAACGTTTGGGAGTTATTACGAGGACGTCGTCCACGTAACGTAACTAAGTGACGCTTGAAGGGATGATGTTGGCTAAGTGTTCGGACTCTAGGTATTCCATGTATAAGTTGCCGTCTTAGCCAACTTAAGTCCTTTCTTAACAAAATTTCCTATACCTTTAAAGATGTATTTTTTCATTTATGTTAATGAAAAATTAATACTCTTGTACCAAAAGAACCTTAGAAAACTTACCTAACCTTATTACAACAAGCGCAATTTAATTTAGCCTAGTTCAACTAAATATATTTTAAATAAGTTTACAATAATTTAATAATAAAGTAACAGAATAAAATATATTTTTTTCTTTAGGTTCAAAATGATTATTGCAAAATTATTGCATACACAAATTCTCGCTTGCCTTATTCGGCAAGAAGAGCGTTGCTAATTATGCTAAATCGCCATGCGCTGGCATGACAAGACGTGTGGCGGGCTAGCTGCGGGATTTTCAATTATAACTCCGGATCAACGAGGCTGACCAGGTTAAGACTCAACAGGACTTATTGTGAATACTCTGGGAAGATTCCAGTGAAGCGAGAAGACATTTCAGTGCACCGTTTCAAGGTAAATTGTGGAAGTGTTGTGCAGTTTGTGAATGTTGGTGAGTGGTGGTAGTGAGGAAGACGGCCAGTGGAGGGGTGGGGGAGTATAAGGCTTACACTGTGTATGAGTACCGGCCAAGATTATCGTACATACAAACCTCGAAAAGCTCTTATAAAAACATCTATATCCAGCACCATGCACCATGCTTCCAGTTAACTTGGAAATGATTGTGTCGATGCATGGACTATTTAGAGGCATATGTTATGGAAAAACAATGTGAAATTAATGTTAACGAATGAGTGACCAGTCAGTGCATCCACCCGCACGTCACGGGGGTGGGTGGAAGAGGTGGGATGTGTAACTAGATGGTGAGTGAACACATTGGTTCAGCAGTGCCCATACCTACATTGTTCATAGTGTACATGGGAAACAAAGTTATGTGTATTGTAAGACAGTGTGAACAATATATAGTGTGCAAGTCTATGTGTACTGTACTCCCCGGGATAACCCCACTCAACAACCTGCGCCTCACCCACCTAATTCCCAGGGGAAGTTTTCCCCTTCCCCTCCAGGCCCTTCAAACTCCACCAGGCCACCACGGTCAAGTTCACTACCTTCCACGCACCATACCCACCCAGCATGTCATATTCCACTCCTATTGTCTAGTCTAGCAGATGGATGCCAACCAGGAGGAAGCAAGCAGCCAGGGAAATGGCACGGCTGGCAATACTAGGAGAGGCAAGTGTCGGTCATGCTTACAGCTTCGTTGTCTCAACTCTAATGGTTTCCTCCGCAAACACGGTAGTTGCCCTGGTTCAGGATGTCCTCTTGTGAAAAGTGATGATCCAGAGCCACCTCAGGCACCTGAACCCACTCCAACAGATTTCATCTCATCAGACAATCTCTTGGAAGCAATTAAAGCAACAGGTACGATGACACACACATATTCCCAAAGCAGCCCGTCCACACGCAGCTGGGAAACTTACAGACCTCCTGAAAAAAGTAAACGATGGTTCCACTATCTTAAATGCTCCACCAACCATCAAGGCATGGCACAACTTGCTACTTTTTGGCAATGTCTGCTTAGCTGTGCCGGAAAGAAGGAGAAAGAGGCTAGCCTCAATGATAATTAAATCCTTAAGAGATTTTTCTAGAGTTGATAACCTCATTCGCCTTCCCCGTCAACACAAAAAAGGGAGAGGCAGAACCCCCACTCTACTGACAGTGAAAAAGTCAGAGCCCAGGTGAGCAAGAAAACTGAAGAGGGCAACACAGTGGGAGCAATCAGAATTATTACCAGTGAAAATACAGTTGCTCCCAGGGATGCTGACACGGCTGAAGCACTTAGAGGAAAGCACCCTGCCAGGGAAACCAGTGGCACCAACAATTCCAACACCTCTGTCCCCACTATGGAACCATTAATGTCGTTCCCATCTGGCTCTGCTGGGGGTTACACTGGAATAAGGCCACAGCATTTAAAGGAAATGGTTAATCCAATTATTGGGAAAATTGCAGAGATACTGCTTTCAGAGATCACAAGGTTCGTCATCAATTCCTTGGCTGGTCTGATTCCTGATGAAATTAGACCTTTCTTTTTTGGTGCAACACTTTGTGCACTTAAAAAGAAGGATGGAGGAATTCGGCCAATTGCAGTAGGCAACACGTTCTGCCGCCTCGTATCCAAAGCTACTGTCCGAAGTATTCGTGCACAGGCAGCCATGATGCTTCAACCAAACCAGCTTGGCTTTGGGGTCTCTCAAGGAAGTGAAGCAGCGGTTCATGCAAAAAGGGCGTATATCAACAACCTACATGAGGACAATGCAGTGGTAAAATTAGATTTCATGAATGCGTTCAATCTCCTGAAAAGAGACGTGGTATTAGCAGCAGTACAAGAACATTTCCCTGGTCTCTTCCCTTTTGTTTCAGCTGGGTATGGCAAGGAATCAATGCTTCTCTTTGGAGAGCATGAAATAACATCATCGGAGGGTGTCCAACAAGGAGATCCTCTTGCACCATTTCTCTTCTGTATAGCAGTTAGGGAAATCACAGTCAGACTGACCAGCGAGCTAAACATCTGGTTCCTAGATGATGGCACACTAGCAGGTACAAAGGAACAGGTAATGGCACGGGGACAGGAAATGGGTCTCATCCTGAATCCATCCAAATGTGAAATCATCTCAGTCAACAAGTGATAAATGCAGTGAGATCAAAACTACCAGGAGCAGCAGTCATTGCCCCCACAAATAGTGTCTTGCTAGGAGCACCTCTGGGAAGCAATGCCATTGACACAATTCTCAGGAAGAAATTGGAAGAGTTAAGGAGAATGGAACAACGAATAAGCAATCTGGACACCCACGATGCCTTGTACCTTCTCACAAAGTGCTTGAGTCTGACCAGATTGACATATTTCCTAAGATGTGTACCTTCATATGATAACCTTATACTGCACGAATATGACAGTATTCTGAGGCAGATTTTTACGAAAGTACTTAACCTTACTCTAGAAGACGGGCAGTGGAACCAACCTACACTTCCAGTCAGGCTAGCAGGCATTGGTGTCCGCAAGTCATCACAGATTGCGTTACCTGCTTTTCTGTCCTCGTGTATTGCATCCAGAGAGCTTGTAGCAGCGATTCTCCCTGAACATCTTAGGGACAAGATTGGAGTTCAGGACCAAAAATCCATTGACGGAGCAATGATCTGGGATAATCTGCTCCCCCCAACAACTACAAACAATCGCACTGGGATGGTCCAATAGTGGAAAATATAGCCTCAACAATGCTTCAGAGTGTGTCAGGGAAGGATAGAGCCCGCCTCCTGGCAGTGAGAGCCCCTCATGCTGGGGACTTTCTGTTGGCTGTTCCCAACTCCAGCCTTGGCACACGCTTCGACCCACAGACCATCCGCATCGGTGTTGCCCATCGACTTGCCGCCCCTATTCTCGCCAAACACAGGTGTATTTGTGGCAATGAAGCAGCAGACCGATTCGGGTACCATGGTCTTGTGTGCCGTAAATCCGAGGGAAAGATTGCAAGACATGAGTAGGTTAATAACATTATCAAGAGGAGACTCACAACAGCTGGATGCCCAGCAGTAAGGGAGCCACCCCAACTATGCAGATATGATGGCAGCCAGAAGCGTCCAGATGGTATCAGCCTTCAAGCCTGGACAGATGGGAAGCAGGTGGTGTGGGACTAAACATTTGCATCTACCTTGGCTGATACCTATCTCCATTACACCAGGGAGAAAGGAGGGGCAGCTGCCAGCTTCAGGGAGTCCCAAAAGTCTATAAAATATGGAGAACTTGCCCATCATTATATGTTTGTTCCCATAGGCTCAGAGACCCTTGGCTCATGGGAAAAGAGTGCGTCTAAATTCCTTAAGGAGCTGGGAAAAAGACTCATCAGGGTAACTAGGGATCCCAGGGCAGCTAGTTTTCTGTTCCAGCGGCTTAGTGCGGCTGTTCAAAGGGGTAATGCCTGCTTTATTTTGGGCACACGCCCCAGCTCTGAGGAGCTGGATGAGATTTTCGCCTTATAATCGGTGATACACACGTAACATGTGCCTTATATGCCACCTTTATATCAACAATGTATCTCTTAAATCTTCTGTACCATATTATGTAATAAAATATTTGTATTGGTAAAAAAAATATATATTAAAAGATGGGGTGGTAGGGGAAGTGAAATATTCAAACGGATTCAGGATGAAATCCAAATATTCTTCCTTGAAGCCTTTTTATCCACTTCTCCGAGGCTATGGGTCCCACAATTTACACCAAAGGTGGACCCCATTATATATATATATATATATATATATATATATATATATATATATATATATATATATATATATATATATATATATATATATATATATATATATATATGTATATATATATATATATATATATATATATATATATATATATATATATATATATATATATATATATATATATATATATATATATATATATATATGTATATATATATATATATATATTGTGTGTGTGTGTGTGTCCAGAAAACAACGATATATATATATATCGTTGTTCAATGGCCCTGCTTCGTTTCTGGAAGTAAAAGTCATTGAAAAATAATCAGCACATATGAAACTGAAACCTACGACTACTTTTCGGTCCAACTTGCGTCATTAATTAGTCACAGATGTGTTGGTTTAAAAAACCGACAAGATGAAGATTGAGACACTTATGCAACATATGGGAATCTTTACTGAAGAAAGGTTTCGCCACACAGTGGCTTCATTAGTCCAATACGAATCATATTGGTGTAAGGAGAGGAGTTTGAGGTAATCAGTCCCTCAGCCTGGAGTCGATGTGTTCAGTCCATCAATCTCGTAGAATGTACAGCACAGGGCCGTAGACGTGGCTTACATACTGTAGTCAGGTGAGGCGAAGCAGGAGGAGGCGGGGTCTTAGTGGTATTATCCACTAGTCGAAAACCTACTTTGACTAGTGGATGGTACCACTAAAGATTTCCATATGTTGCATAAGTGTCTCAGTCTTCAACTTTTCGGTTTTTTAAACCATTTATCCCATCTGTCAGACACTGCATCATCATGGGATCTTGATATAAAGAATTCTTCAATCTTGTCCAACATTCGGACGAAGACCTACTTCGACTAGTGGATGGTACCACTATGACCCCGCCTCCTCCTGCTTCACCTCATCTGACTACAGTATGTAAGCCACGTCTACGGCCCTGTGCTGTACATTCTACAAGAATGATGGACTGAACACATCGACTCCAGGCTGAGGGACTGATTACCTCAATCTCCTCCTCTCCTTACAACCTTCTGATTTTATTGGACTGATGAAGCCACGGTGTGGCGAAATGTTTCCTCAATAAAGATTTCCATGTGTTGCATAAGTGTCTCAATCTTCAATTAGTCAAACAGTCGGACCGAAACATCGTCGTAATTTTCAGTCTCCTGTGTGCGGGTTACTTGTGTATTGTTCCAGTCATGGTATTGTGCCTTTTTATTCTCTAAGTAAAAGTTATAAATATAAAAGCGCTAGGAAATACGTATTCTCTTACCGTACAGGTTCTTAGGGATTACAAAATGTTCGTCTCTGCGTCTAGTTTGTCAGGAGGCAGGTGCCGTATGGGGACTCATACCCCTCGCACCAGTCTTGTTGTCAGGCTGGTGTGAGAAACTCACACATTCGCACCAGTCTTGTTGTCAGGCTGGTGTGAGAAACTCACACCCAGGCACCAGTCTTATTGTCAGGCTGGTGTGAGAAACTCACACCCACGCACCAGTCTTGTTGTCAGGCTGGTGTGAGAAACTCACACCCAGGCACCAGTCTTGTTGTCAGGCTGGTGTGAGAAACTCACACTCACGCACCAGTCTTGTTGTCAGGCTGGTGTGAGAAACTCACACCCAGGCACCAGTCTTGTTGTCAGGCTGATGTAAGAAACTCACACCCATGCACCAGTCTTGTTGTCAGGCTGGTGTAAGAAACTCACACCCACGCACCAGTCTTGTCAGGCTGATGTAAGAAACTCACACCCACGCGCCAGTCTTGTTGTCATGCTGGTGTGAGAAACTCACACTCAGGCACCAGTCTTGTTGTCAGGCTGGTGTGAGAAACTCACACCCAGGCACCAGTCTTATTGTCAGGCTGGTGTAAGAAACTCACACCCACGCACTAGTCTTGTTGTCAGGCTGGTGTAAGAAACTCACACCCACGCACTAGTCTTGTTGTCAGGCTGGTGTAAGAAACTCACACCCACGCACCAGTCTTGTTGTCAGGCTTGTGTGAGAAACTCACACCCACGCACCAGTCTTGTCAGGCTGATGAAAGAAACTCACACCCACGCGCCAGTCTTGTTGTCATGCTGGTGTGAGAAACTCACACTCAGGCACCAGTCTTGTTGTCAGGCTGGTGTGAGAAACTCACACCCAGGCACCAGTCTTATTGTCAGGCTGGTGTAAGAAACTCACACCCACGCACTAGTCTTGTTGTCAGGCTGGTGTAAGAAACTCACACCCACGCACCAGTCTTGTTGTCAGGCTGATGTAAGAAACTCACACCCATGCACCAGTCTTGTTGTCAGGCTGATGTAAGAAACTCACACTCACGCACCAGTCTTGTTGTCAGGCTGATGTAAGAAACTCACACCCACGCACCAGTCTTGTTGTCATGCTGGTGTGAGAAACTCACACCCAGGCACCAGTCTTGTTGTCAGGCTGGTGTGAGAAACTCATACCCAGGCACCAGTCTTGTTGTCAGGCTGGTGTAAGAAACTCACACCCATGCACTAGTCTTGTTGTCAGGCTGGTGTAAGAAACTCACACCCATGCACCAGTCTTGTTGTCAGTCTGGTGTGAGAAACTCACACCCAGGCACTAGTCTTGTTGTCAGGCTGGTGTGAGAAACTCACACCCAGGCACCAGTATTGTTGTCAGGCTGGTGTAAGAAACTCACACCCAGGCACCAGTATTGTTGTCAGGCTGGTGTAAGAAACTCACACCCAGGCACCAGTCTTGTTGTCAGGCTGGTGTGAGAAACTCACACCCAGGCACCAGTCTTATTGTCAGGCTGGTGTGAGAAACTCACACATTCGCACCAGTCTTGTTGTTAGGCTGGTGTGAGAAACTCACACTCACGCACTAGTCTTGTTGTCAGGCTGGTGTGAGAAACTCACACCCAGGCACCAGTCTTGTTGTCAGGCTGGTGTGAGAAACTCACACCCAGGCACCAGTCTTGTTGTCAGGCTGGTGTAAGAAACTCACACCCACGCACCAGTCTTGTTGTCAGGCTGGTGTGAGAAACTCACACCCAGGCACCAGTCTTGTTGTCAGGCTGGTGTGAGAAACTCACACCCACGCACCACAGTTCCAAAAAGTATGTGTAAATATTTTAACTTCTTGCTCAAAGACATATATCTGTATGCATGAAGTCACATACATATCAGAGCTTTAGATAAATATCAGGTACATCATTATTTGCGGTAGGGATTTCACAAGGGAACTTTAAAATTTGTTATGTTATTTCTATACTCGCCTCATGTTGGGAAGTACCGATCACCTTCCTATTCATGTTGCTGCCTCATGTTGGGAAGAGCAGTCACCTCCCTTCTCATGTTACGAAGCACCAATCACCTGCCCCCTCATATTAGGAAGCACCAGTCACCTGCCACCTCATATTAGGTAGCACCAATCACCTGCCGCTAGAGTGATCTTCAGTTCACGAGG
This sequence comes from Cherax quadricarinatus, assembly GCF_038502225.1. Classification (NCBI taxonomy): domain Eukaryota; kingdom Metazoa; phylum Arthropoda; class Malacostraca; order Decapoda; family Parastacidae; genus Cherax; species Cherax quadricarinatus. Next base: position 36,935,525 of record NC_091317.1, read on the forward strand.
ATAGCCAATAGGCTGCGAGTGTGTGGCTCACCTCTCCCATAAAAGAAGTGACGGGGTTCAGCTTGACTCATTCTTCCACTTCTCGCTCAGTTGGCAGTGATCAATTCTCAGCTCTGTGTCACTGTGAGAAGCTTCTACACAATCACAAACATATACAAGTTTCTCTTTCAAGCTTAACCAGCAAGGTAAAATTTCCACTTATTTTATAATATTTTATATAACACTGTATAAGTAAGTCCTCCTGATAGTTTGTCTCATATATGGCTGCTGTTAACACATTTATATTGTTTAATTTTTAATAAATACAGAATTAATAAGTATATTATATAGATAAATTTCGTGATATTCTTGACCCATGTTTCTCTAGTCGGAAAATATGTGAAAGTTAAAGACCAGGTGGAAATGTAATATTTAAAACTTTCTGGAAAATATTAGTTTCTTGAAGATCAAGTGGAAAATATTTTAGATCTCGACCCAGTTCCTTATTTTTAGAATAAACGAAAATAATTATAAAATTTTATATAATGTTAACAGAGAAAAGAATAAGTAATGGGTTTAGTTTCATTGTTTGTTCATGGTTGGTACAATGTTTATCTGTGACTAGTAACACCTTTGATGGCAAACTATGATGCACTTTAACTAAACTATGAGTCTGCAAGCATTATTAAATTATTTCAGCTCAGCATGATTTAACTGAGACAACGTGTAGAGCTTTAACAAGTCATAACTTGATCAATCTCCACCCAGCGAGGCGTCCCCATGAAAGCTTGATAAGCATATTTTATCTTCATAATCCCCATCTGTAGCCATTAAGTTTGTATATCCGAACATTGTTTTACACAAATAACCCACCATAGGAGAAAGAAACTTTATGACGACGTTTCGGACCGACTTGGACCATTAACTAGTCACACTGTGCAGTTTATTTGTGTATTGTTTCAGTCACGATATTGTGACTGTATTTTCATTTCTCGCTTTGTTTTCAAGCGAGGCCTGTTTTCAAGGAGGCCTGGTCACAGACCGGGCCGCGGGGGCGTTGACCCCCGGAACTCTCTCCAGGTAAACTCCAGGTACTCAGCTTCATTTACGTTTTATTGCTATATTTTAATTACATTTCTTTAGTTACAGCCGGGTGAAAATTATTTTTATAATTCTCATTAAAGTGCGCTTGTCTCTCCAGTGCGAGTTACATACTAAGGAAGAGTCTGTCAATTTTCGTTACTGAAGTCTCATATCTGACTTTGATAATTCTGTCTGATGAGACGCAGTTATGATAGTTATGGATATTGTTTCGAATTATCCCTCTAGCTTCTAGTGCTTATATGACCCATATGGATTTAACACTTAGTTGTGATTATAATAATAATAATCTAGCTTTATTTGTCGAGAATCAGTTAGTTCTTGCGATAAGGAAGGTAGACGATGACAGATAATTCTTATGAACTTAGTGAGCTCGGATAATTGCATACAATACCTGTAGGAATTCCTCAGTGATGATGACAACAAAACTTTGCCTTGTGTTGCTGAAGACTACCTCCGTGTCTATGATCTTTACTCAATCAGAACACTCGGGCAACCACAGAACTTAATTTACATGAATTATTTCTACTGGAAGTGTTTAAATTCACAGTTATTGTATAACCGTGGATTATTGATACGTTTCTAGCTCCTTGTTTAAAGCGAACTGTGTACAAGATTATTAAGCTTGGCCAATCAAAAGATGAGTAAGAGCATTAAAATATAATTAAGAATTATTTACCTGGTTTACCAGGTAGCTCAGATTCATAAACCAGGTTTACTTACCCATGAGCAGTCTCATTTTTTGATCAATAATTGAGAGATAACAGTTAAATCCTCGAGTGCTCAGCACATTGATAAGAAAATATTGTCCTTATCTGTTCTCTAGACGTACAACTGTGTCTCTGTGGTAACACCTGCAGAGGAGTCCTTCAGTGTCATCTGTTATCGTGAGAAACCAATTACTATGCCTGATATTATTGCTCTGAGAGACTGAGCTTTTAATAACTTCACTAACATTCACTAACTTCTAGACCTTCTCTCCGTTAAAATTACTTTATTAGTTGTTTGATAATTGATACACTAACCTTGGTTAAAAATATTGCTTAATAAATATAATAAATAAGAACATAAGAAAGAAGGAACACTGCAACAGGCCTACTGATCCAGGCGAAGCAGGTAATGTCCCACCCCCCCCGGATTAGCCCAATGACCCACCTAGTCAGGTCACTTCCACTTAAGGAAGGAGCACGACATCAGACCTAGTAGCACAAGCTGGTCAGGTCCAACTCACACCCACCCACACCCACTCATGTATTTATCTAACCTATTTTTTAAAACTACACAACGTTTTGGCCTTTATACCTGTACTTGAGAGTTTGTTTCACTCATCCACAACTCTATTACCAAACCAGTACTTTCCTATATCCTTCCTGAATCTGAATTTTTCCAACTTGAAACCATTGCTGCGAGTCCTGTCTCGGTTGGAAATTTTTGAGCACGCTGTTTACATCCCCTTTATTTATTCCTGTTTTCCATTTATACACCTCGATCATATCCTCCCTAATTCTACGCCTTTCGAGAGAGTGCAGATTCAGGGCCTCAGTCTATCCTCTTGGGGAAGATTTCTGATACATGGGAACAACTTTGTCATCCTCCTTTGTACGTTTTCCAGAGCATTTATATCCATTCTGTAATACGGTGACAAGAACTGTGCAGCATAATCTAAATGAGGCCTAACCAAGGATATGTAGAGCTGAAGAACAACCTGAGGACTTCTATTGTTTATACTTCTAGATATGAAGCCAAGAATTCTGTTAGCTTTATTGCGAACACTAATGCACTGTTGTCTTGGTTTTAAATTACTACTAACCAGAACTCCTAAATCCTTTTCGCAATCAGTAGTATTAAGATCTACATCATTTAGTTTATATGTGGCATGGTTATTTTCCTGTCCAACACTTAGAACTTTTCATTTGTCCATATTAAACTGCATCTGCCACTCCTTCGACCATTGCATCAGTCTATTCAAATCATCCTGGAGTGCTCTAGTGTCCTCATTAGTATGAATTGGCCGGCCTATTTTGGTGTCATCATGACAGATGTTTGTGTATCTTTATTGCCGATGAAGATACACATGTTTTGCACATGTCTTATTCATCACAATGTCAGTATTGTGTACCATCAATAATAAGAGTGAATAATAATTTTAATCTTCCTCTTCCCTTTTTATTTTCGCATTTCTTTGCTAAATTTTCATTAATTGTTATTAGCAATCCGCGTTAAGTAAATTTGAGTTATCAGTGGCAATTTAAGCAACAACCTAATTTGAAATGTAAACATAGAAATTATTTAATGATCAAGGATAAGCTTATTCAAGCTAATATTGCTTATCTTTCAGTAAAGATAACTTGGATCCATAATGTCACAAAATTCAAACATTTAGATTTCCTATTCAGTTTAGTGACATCACGAGCTTCTGAGGCGGACATCTGAACACCATCCCCCGTGTTCTTTTTTTTCACGTACTTTTAAAGAAGACCCATCCAGAATAACCATCTTTCTGTCTGATGTAATCCCATCTTGTTGATTATTGTAGCGACTTCAGTTGACAACAGAAAACCCCGAGTTCAATGCTAGCTATAAATGGGCACCATGTTTTTTTAGCTAACAGTTACGGGACGCATTCTTGAGTCAGAGAAAGGGGTGATAACATACTTTAGATAATCCTGGGATTTCAATTGAACTGAGGAGGCATTACAGCTCTTAGCCTGTTAACTCAACAGTGTAGAAATACATACATCTATTTGTAAGACAAATAAAGAATTTACACTATATAATGATAAACTGAAAACGTTACACAACTGCTGCATTAAACTACTATGAAATTAGCCATTATTTCAATCTCATTTTCGCAGAGTATTATAATGAGGACCCGACGGAAGTTTCAAGCAACGAGTGTGAGTGAACGAGCCAGTTTTGTGCTTATGAGAGCTTGTGGTATGTCCCTCAGTGCCATTGCTCAAGCTACTGGTGTCAGCGTGTCCACCGTCTTTAAGTGGATACATCGGTGGCTGCAGGAAGGGATCTTGGGCTCAACACCTTGTCAACACGCTCCTCTTTATGTAAATCCTGTATTTTATGACGCGACTGGTCGTACCGGCACTGTACGACTTTCAGACACTTGGATGAATTACAACTACTCTCGCCCATTCTGTTTTAAGCACCATCATACTCTCCGTGATATCCAAGAGAACAAAATCAGAATTCATTTTTATCCAAGTGTTTACAGCATCTGGAAGTGGCACTCAAAACTTAATCAACGTATAATATTTTTCTGGATAAATTATTACCAACGATCACTTCTAATGACAGATACAGAATATCTTCCTCGAATTTTGGAACACATGCGCTGGAGGATACATTACACAGCATCTCTTTTTGAAAAAGTTAAATATAATGTAAAACTAGAATGTATCTCTAAAAGAGACAAAAACACTGTAAATTTTCTTTGTCGAGTTTTTAACTAATATTAATAATATTCCTCATACAGCATATTGCTTGGTTACATAATGTCAGATTCATTCTCATAAAGAACGTTATGTTGTGGATATAATATGGTATACTGTACAAGGTATCGACATATTAATACCGACAGATTATGGAAATAATCAAGACATTATTGAGCTAGACGTTTCACAACTGGTGACTTTTACATTCTTAAAACAGACAGCGGAATATAGATAATATAAAAATGAGAGTGGACAGGTGCGACCCAGGAAGACGGAAGTGGTGAGATAACTTGTCGGAGACGAGTGCTGCTTGAGTGCAAAGTGTTGCTGTTGAGAAGGACCTGCCTAGCATGAGCTAATAAGCCTACTGCGATAAACCTCCAATTGCATACATGTAGGACGTCTCCATTTAAGAAAGATATCGTAAATGTCGCTTTTATACCTTATGTTACCTGTTAGAAGTGTATAGGTTGGGTAGAATCATTTTGGTGAGAATTCTGGCAGTCCTATAGATCCCTGAGTTATGTGTGATTGTGATCGAAATGGGAATCACTGAGGTTTCCTGGCACCCAAGTCTAAGAAAATAACTCTTTTTGCTGAGTAGTTCTGCTCCATTGTGTCTTATGTTGTGATCCAATGTGCTACTATTTACGACACTCGTTGTCCATAACATCACGGCTGCAAATATGTCTGTGTTCCCTAACATGTTTGTTTATGGTCCTGGCTGCTTCACTGGCTGCTCTTTTCATACACTCCCGCTGTGGATCTGATACACACCGTCACAGGTTTCTGCGGTGTTACCTGATTTCGCTTTAACCAGGTCCCTGGTGGTGGCCGCGAGCCTGATTCCTCTTTCCGAATCCTCATCAAAATGATCCTACCCATCCAGAACACTTTCATCAGGTGACAAAAGAACGTAAGTTTGGAGAAGCACTACAGTAGGCCTACTGGCCCTCCAAAGGCAAGCCCTTTTGAAATCCAGTCTTTACCACTCAAATGGTAAACAAGACAAATTCTTCATTATGCAATCCCCACTGGTGACGCCTCGTCCCGCCCAGAAGTCATCAACTACATCACACCCTTACTCAGTACACGGTTCTATCAACAAGTCATCTTATCACTCTTCTTGTATATTTAGCTGTAAGAACAAGGACTGAAAAAGGTTACCAGAGGCGAAACTCTTCCTTCACTCAACGTCTTGACTGTGAACATAAGAATATAAGAACATAAGAACATAAGAAAGGAGGAACACTGCAGGAGGCCTGTTGGCCCATACTAGTCAGGTCCTTTACAATTCATCCCACTAACAAAACATTTGCCCAACCCAATTTTCAATGCCACCCAAGAAATAAGCTCTGATGTGAAAGTCCCACTCAAATCCAACCCCTCCCACTCATGTACTTATCCAACCTAAATTTGAAACTACCCAAAGTCCAAGCCTCAATAACCCAACTAGGTAGACTGTTCCACTCATCAACTACCCTATTTCCAAACCAATACTTTCCTATGTCCTTTCTAAATCTAAACTTATCTAATTTAAATCCATTACTGCGGGTTCTCTCTTGGAGAGACATCCTCAAGACATTATTAATATCCCCTTTATTAATACCTATCTTCCACTTATACACTTCGATCAGGTCTCCCCTCATTCTTCGTCTAACAAGTGAATGTAGTTAGGTAAGACACATATGCAACAGTTAGGTATCTTTATTATGAAACGTTTCGCCTACACAGTAGGCTTCTTCAGTCAAGTACAGAAAAGTTGATAGAAGCAGAAGATACTTGAAGACGATGTAATCAGTCCATCACCCTTAAAGTTTTGAGGTGGTCAGTCCCTCAGTCTGGAGAAGAGCATTGTTCCATAGTATGAAACAATATTGTTTCATACTATGGAACAATGCTCTTCTCCAGACTGAGGGACTGACCACCTCAAAACTTTAAGGGTGATGGACTGATTACATCGTCTTCAAGTATCTTCTGCTTCTATCAACTTTTCTGTACATGACTGAAGAAGCCTACTGTGTAGGCGAAACGTTTCATAATAAAGATACCTAACTGTTGCATATGTGTCTTACCTAACAACCTGTCGGTATTTTATACCATTTTAATGTTCAAGTGAATGTAACTTAAGAGTCTTCAATCTTTCTTCATAAGGAAGATTTCTAATGCTATGTATTAATTTAGTCATCCTACGCTGAATGTTTTCTAACGAATTTATGTCCATTCTGTAATATGGAGACCAGAACTGAGCTGCATAATCTAGATGAGGCCTTACTAATGATGTATAAAGCTGCAGTATGACCTCTGGACTTCTGTTGCTTACACTTCTTGATATAAATCCCAGTAATCTATTTGCCTTATTACGTACGCTTAGGCATTGCTGTCTTGGTTTAAGGTTGCTGCTCACCATAACCCCCAAGTCCTTTTCGCAATCTGTATGGCTAAGTTCTACATCATTTAACTTATAAGTACTAGGGTTATGGGCACTCCCAAGCTTCAGAACCTTGCATTTATCTACATTGAACTGCATCTGCCACTTTTCTGACCAAGAATAGAGTTTGTTTAAATCCTCCTGAAGTTCCATAACATCTACGTTTGAATCAATTATCCTACCTATCTTTGTGTCATCGGCGAATTTGCTCATATCACTAGTAATTCCCTCATCAAGATCATTGATATATATTATAAACAACAACGGGTCCAAGACTGATCCCTGTGGAACGCCACTTGTTACAGATCCCCACTCGGATTTAACCCCATTTATGGACACTCTCTGCTTCCTGTCAGTGAGCCATGACTCGATCCACGAGAGCACTTTTCCCCCAATGCCATGAGCTGCCACTTTCTTTAACAGTCTATGGTGCGGAACTCTATCAAATGCCTTACTAAAATCTAAGTAAATAATATCAAATTCTTTATCGTGGTCAACAGCCTCAAAAGCTTTACTGAAGAAAGTTAATAAATTAGTTAGACAAGACCGGCCTCTTGTGAATCCATGCTGAGTATCATTAATCAAGCTATGCTTATCGAGATGGCTTCTTATAATCTCAGCTATAATTGACTCTAGTAATTTGCCTACAATTGAGGTCAGGCTTATTGGGCGGTAATTTGACGGTAACGACTTGTCCCCTGTTTTAAAAATAGGAATTACTTTAGCCATCTTCCACATATCAGACACTACACCTGTTTGAAGAGATAAATTAAAAATATTAGTTAATGGTTCACAGAGTTCCATTTTGCATTCCTTAAGAACCCTTGAAAAAACCTCATCAGGACCCGGCGACTTTTTTTGCTTCAGTCTGTCTATCTGCTTCACAACCATTTCACTAGTGACTGTGATGTTACATAATTTATCTTCTTCTAGCCCACTATAAAAATTAATTACTGGAATATTGTTAGTGTCTTCCTGTGTAAAAACTGAGAGAAAATAATTATTAAAAATCGAGCACATTTCATTCTCTTTGTCAGTAAGGTGCCCATAGTTATTTTTAAGGGGACCTATCTTATCTCTAACTTTTGTTCTATAGACCTGGAAAAAACTTTTTGGGTTAGTTTTAGAATCCCTAGCAACTTTAATTTCATAGTCCCTTTTAGCTTTTCTTATCCCCTTTTTAATGTCCCTCTTAATGTCAATATACTGATTCATAAGATGACCCTCACCTCTTTTGATACGCCTATAAATTCCTTTCTTATGCCCTAGTAGATATTTGAGCCTATTATTCATCCATTTTGGGTCATTTCTACTTGATCTAATTTCTTTATATGGGATAAACGTTCTTTGAGCAGCATGTATAGTGTTCAGAAAACTGTCATATTGATAGCTCACTTCGTTACCCCAGTCAACAGATGATAAGTGTTCTCTAAGCCCATCGTATTCTGCTAAGCGAAAATCTGGGACTGTTACTGAGTTATCGCTACTATCGTACTTCCATTCAATGCTAAATGTAATTGATTTGTGGTCGCTAGCACCCAGTTCCTCTGAAATTTCTAAATTATTAACAAGGGATTCATTGTTTGCCATAACTAAGTCAAGCAGGTTATTTCCCCTTGTAGGTTCTGTCACAAACTGCTTCAAAAAACAATCCTGAACTACTTCTAAGAAGTCATATGATTCTAAATTCCCAGTCAAGAAATTCCAATCAATATGACTAAAGTTAAAGTCTCCTTGAATTACTACATTATCGTGCCTTGTGGCCTTAACAATTTCCTCCCATAGTAGTCTCTCTTGGTCCCTATCTAAGTTTGGGGGACGGTATATCACTCCTAAAATCAGTTTTTCATGCCCCTCTGAAAATTCTATCCAAACAGACTCTGTATGTGTTACTTTAGACTTACTACCCGTTTTTATGCAACAGTTCAAGCGATCTCGGACATACAATGCCACCCCACCCCCCTTCCCGATACTTCTATCTACTTGGAACAATTTAAAACCCTGAATATGACATTCCGCAGGCATGTCCCGACTTTTTGAATTAAACCACGTCTCAGTTAAGGCAAATACATCAATGTTACCTGCACTAGCAACTAATCTCAACTCGTCCATCTTATTCCTAGCACTACGGCAATTAGCATAATAAACATTGAAAGACTCTCCTTTCTCTTTACCCTTCCTGCTCATTTCTGTTTTTCTACTAAACCTATTACTGTCCTTATCACCCAAAGTCCCTGGCTTTTCAATATCTACCTCGTTCTGCTTATTACTAGTTCCCCTAGAACTCGTAATATTACTACACTGGGACTTCACTGTTTTCCTGCCAAAACCCATACCACTAACTATTCCTAGTTTAAAGTCCTAACTGCTCCCTCCACTGCAGTTGCCAGTGCTACCACCCAGACCTAGATAAGTGAACCCCATCCCTGGCATACATGTCATTTCTGCCATAGAAGAGGTCCCAGTTGTCAATGAATGTTACCGCATTTTCCTTACAGTATTTGTCCAGCCAGCAATTGACACCAATTGCCCTGGACAACCATTCATTTCCAACTCCTCTCCTTGGCAAAATACCACATATGACAGGGTTCCCACCTTTACTCCTAATTATTTCTATTGCTGACCTATACCTGCTAATCAGGTCTTCACTCCTACGTCTGCCAACATCGTTGCCTCCAGCACTGAGACAGATAATAGGATTGCTCCCATTACCTCTCATGATGTCATCCAGGCGGCTAACAATATCCTCCATCCCAGCCCCAGGAAAGCAAACTCTCTGTCTCCTACTCCTGTCCTTCAAGCAGAACGCCCTATCCATATACCTAACTTGGCTATCCCCAACAACAACAATATTCTTACCTTCCTTGGTGTCGTTCGTCGTGATGTTCCCAGTAGTCGACTCACATTCGTCGGGTAGCACTGGGAATGTATTAGATGTTTCCACAACAGTTTCCACGGCAGTCTCTCTCTTCTTCATCGTTTCTACCTTTCCATTCGTCTTCTTGATCTTCAACTTCGTTCCCTGCTGTCCAGCCACTGACCAGTTTCCCTTCTTGACCTGAGGACTCAAAACAGGAGGACTACTACGAATCTTCTTGTTTTCCTCGGTCAGTCGCCGAATCTCCATCTTCGTCATCCTCAATTCTTCCTTAAGCTGTTGGTAAAGTTTCTCGATGGAGGGCATCTTGCTTCAATTCGTAGAGAGCGCGCAAACAGCTCTTCACAGAGCTAAGTACACGTCAACACTGCGCAAAAGCCAACTCAATCATAAATATCTTTCTCCTACAAGTGGCGAACTACAACAATAGTAGTAGAGACACAAATGCATGTGTCTGGAACCCTTGCTGACGGCGTTTCACATACTCAGGTGTGTCACAAAAGGATAAACATAGTATGGGAGCGGTGAGGCAAAGGGCAAATGAGGTGCGTCTCAGGTCATACTAATTACTAAACATTCACCGGCAAGAGGCTCAGATGTAATATGCAAACTTCTGCTCTTGTTGAAGGTGCCGGAAATACTGATGAGTTCAGATTCAAGGCAGCTTCTTCTCTGGGTGTCGTTCTCCTTGATAATTTGTAGCGCGCAATTCGAATTTATTTAAGTGATTATGGATATTAAAGTATATTACGCAGGCGTTAAGATTCTCCATTCTTCTGGCACATCAGTCCTTTGAAATGCATTTATGGAGAGCCCAGAATCTCTAACCATTGTAGATTTTGTCAGTCGTTACAACGCATATGGCAGTGCAGTTGCTGTGTTATGTTAGTGATGTTTCTCTCTGGTGATTTTTTGGGGGAAGTTGAGTCAGTGGTAGCTTCGTTGAGTTTTATGTCATTAGAGCTAAAATTTGCATCAATACAAATATTAAGATAATCTTCTTGGTGGACAGACCCTGGCTGGTCCTACGTATTTGGCTAATGGTTGGTTTAATAAGTTAAAGCCTCAGCACTATACGAGGGTCCTTAAGGTTACAAGACACCTGTACTCCACAAATCAATGATATTATAATACCCATAATGTGGTTTTAAGTAAAACTCTTGACATCTATATACTGAAAGATTCGCTCTTCTCGGTATATAAACCTTTCTCGTGGATGAATAAGACACATGTGTAACATCTGGGTAAATTTAATGCCGAAAAGTTTCGACTATACAACTGCTTATTTCCACCGATGACAGGCGAATATAACACTTGTTCTATTGAAGGCAGCAGAACCAGTTTTGACATCATCAGTCCATCAACCTTGGCAGGAGGTGGTCAGTCACTCAACTGATCAGTGATGTATACCGTCATAATTTGATCCCTGATACGTATTCATAGGTATGTGTAAAGTTATGTACTTTGTTACATTTATTTACTCTTCTGAGAAAAATGTAATTTATGTAATGTTTATACTGCTGCATAATTCAGCTTATTTCTTTGCTTTGTAAAATCTATATATCGTATATTAAGTGCCCCAGATATTTTATTTTGGACAAGTAAAATGTTTTTAACCATTTTATTAAATAAATCCAATAAAATTAGAGGGGCTACCTAGTACACTGCGTCACCACTGTGCTACCCAGTGGAGCTCCCTATTACACTGCGTCATCACTGTTACCCAGTGGAGCTATCTAGTACACTGCGTCACCACTGTGCTACCCAGTGGAGCTCCCTGTTACACTGCGTCATCACTGTGTTACCCAGTGGTGCTATCTAGTACACTGCGTTACCACTGTGCTACTCAGTGGAGCTCCCTATTACACTGCGTCATCACTGTGTTACCCAGTGGAGCTATCTAGTACACTGCGTCACCACTGTGCTACCCAGTGGAGCTCCCTGTTACACTGCGTCATCACTGTTACCCAGTGGAGCTATCTAGTACACTGCATCACCAATAACAATGGTTATAAATGACCATAATTTTTAAAGGGGTGGACCGGTAAGCCAGCGGAAGGCCTCGGTCAGATGACCAAAAGCTCCAAAGGCGGGTCATCATCTGACTAAGACCCGCGTCAAGAAACATTTGTCCTGTTTCCTGACGAACCTTACCTAACCTAACCTAACTGCATCACCACTGTGCTACCCAGTGGAGCTATCTAGTACACTGCATCACCACTGTGCTACCCAGTGGAGCTCCCTATTACACTGCGTCATCACTGTGTTACCCAGTGGAGCTATCTAGTACACTGCATCACCACTGTGCTACCCAGTGGAGCTACCTACTACACTGCGTTACCACTGCGCTACACAGTAGTTCAGGTCTTGCCAGCCAGTGCTTCAAGACAAAGCTCCTGGAGAGCGAAACGTTGCAACAATAAAATGTCACATTAGTTGCACTTGTGTCCTTTTACCTAATATTATTTAACTTGTTGTGTTTACCCTTGTTTGTTGATGTTTGTTTTAATGTTTTCTTTTTCATTTTTGCATCAGATAGTGTTATAGTTTTATGTTTTCTTCTTTCTTAGTCTTCATCTTCCTCTTCTTGATTGTTTTCTTCTTCGTCTCCTTCTTCGTCTTCGACTTTTGTCTTCTTCTTCAGAGTATTTTTCGCTGTCTTCTTCGTCTTTTTCGTTTTGTTGTTCTTCGTATTTTTCGTCTTCTTGGTCTTTTTTTTTTTGCCATTATTCACACACTTTTCTTAGTTATAGCAAGAGTGAGAGTAAAAGGTAAATGGGAAACAGGGAAAATAAGATCAGTTAAGAGAAAGGTGAATATTTATAAACTAAAGGAAGAGGCAGTTAAAGGAAGATATAAATAACTATTGGAAGATTATCAAATGGTGTACAATACCGACAGGTTGGTAGATAAGACACATAGGCAACATTTAGGCAACTTTATTCCAAAACATTTCGCCTACACAGTAGGCTTCTTCAGTCGAGTATTGTATACTCGGTATTGTATACCATTTGCTAATCATTCTGTCAGACACTGCAACACAATGGCATCTTGGTACAGAAGAGAAAACACCTTGGACAACTTTTTCAAGTGAGAATTGTTTGATCTGAGAGGGACATGACCTCCCAGTGGCTACATTCTCACTACTGCTACTCTGCACCTCTCCTTCCGAGAGTATTTAAGTCTCAACACTGTCGCTTGATCTTCAGTTAGTTCCAGACTTAGGAACAGAACTTCTCCAGGCTGAGGGACTGACGGCCTCAAATCTACGACTTGAAGGGTGATGGACTGATTACATCGTCTTCACATCTCTGCTCCTGCCCACTTTCTGTACTCGACTGAAGAAGCCTACCGTATAGGCGAAACGTTTCGGAATAAAGTTGCCTAAATGTTGCCTATGTGTCTTATCTACCAACTATTGGAAGAAAAATGGTCTAGTGAGAGTATGGGCAAAGTGGGTTGAAGTGGGATGGGTAGATTTAAGAACATATTGTTAGTGTTCAGCAGAAGTTGGTGGTTACTGAAGAGTGGGTGCAGGAGGGAAGAAGAGCAGTTTTGGGAATGATATAAAGAGAGTAGTGAGAGAGGAAAAGGTAGCATATGAGAGGTTCTTACAAAGTAGAAGTGATGCATGGAAGGAGGAGTATATGGAGAGAAAAAGAGAGGTTAAGAGAGTGGTGAAGGACTGTAAAAGAAGAGGAAATGAGAGTGAGTGAGATGATGCTATGAACAAATTTTGCTGTGAATAAGAAAATGCTTTGGAGTGAGATTAATAACTTAAGAAAGCCTGGAAAATGAATGGATTTGAAAGTTAAAAATAGGAAAGGAGAGTTATTAGATAGAGAGTTTGAAGTATCGGGAAGAAGGAAGGAATATTTTGAGGAACTGTTAAATGTTGAAGACAGGGAAGCTGTGATATCATGCATTTGCAGGGAGATATATCATCTTGTAAGAGTGAGAAAGAGTCAGTTGTGGGGTAAAGCAGCAGGGATTGATGGGATGAACACAGAAATGTTAAAAGCAGTCGGGGATATAGTTTTGGAGTGGTTTGTGTGTTTATTTAATAAATGTATGGAAGAGGATAAGGTACCTAGGGACTGACAGAGAGCATTCACAATTCCTTTGTATAAAAGCAAAGTGAATGGTAGAGCTATTATTGAAAAAATTAATTCTTCTTTTCTTCTTCATCTTGTTTTTTGTCATTTTCTTTTTAGCCTTTTTCGTCTTTGACATCTTGGTTTTCCATTTCGTCTTTTTGGTCTTCTTTCCCGTTTTCTTCATCGTCTTCCAGTAAAGAATATTTTTACTTATCCTCTTTATTTAATTTTTAGTTATAACAATTTTTTACTATTTTATAACCACAGATGGAAGACAAATGTTTCAAATTACACATATGGTGAGGTTGGAAACCCAGGTGGTGGGTCATAAAATTAGGACTCACCTGTGACGGGTTCGACTCCCACTGGTTCTGTGATTTGTTTGCAGTCGTGTCGTTACGATTTCGTGAGTCGTGACGACACACGTTTTTGACCAACTAAACCATGAGTCTTCAAATGTCAAAGTTTATATTTGACTGACAGGGAGAGACATAAGAGTAATAATATAAATAAGTAAGTCAAGTTACACCTCAGCTCACTTTAAGATTATTATATTCATTGGGAGAAGGCTAAACCCGAAGGGGTATTACAGCACCTGGGGATATGGAAGGCAATCAGGTTTGATCCCTGGAGAGGGATATGTCCTTACATTAAGATCCCCTCATCAGCATCAAGGAACTTTCTCTGCGTCAGTAGTGAATAATGGTTGGGTGATACTGACAAGATGTGGGAAAAAGTCTCTTATGTACGGTTCAGAACATTTATTAGAGGAAACGTTTCGGCCTGAATTATTTCGTCAAGAATGGAAACTGAAGAAGCTATTAGTGGCGAATCTCTAATAAATGTCCCGAGTTGTACATGTCTTCTCCTACTGCCTACCGCACCGAGGGTGACCGAAGTTCAGAGTGAGTTTATGCTCTAACTTCCTTCTACCCTCTCCCCCCATTCTTTTTCGTGAAAAAGAAAAAAAATCGATCATGAATTCATTGTTTTTTCCCCTAACCCCGGATAATAGCAGCACTTTTACAAGACGACAGCATGAAACACAGCAAGTCTGTGTGCCAGACAGCAGATAGGCTATAAGCATTCTGAAAGACTTCGACAATAAACAAATAATGAAGAAACCCCAACAAACCCCCACCGATAACATATTAACAAAACCTCAACTTAGGAACTTCTCCCAATATCAGAACTCTTCTAAACACAATATATATGATTTTTTTTCATGGAACCAGCGAACCCAGAAGCACGACTTTTAACTAATATACGTATTTTTATTCTTTACAAAACAGACTACGCATAATTATAGTCGATGATGCAGACGAAACCACTGACTGACAAGACTAATGACAGTCCACTAACACCACTAAATTTCTGCCAAGGAAATGTATTCATACCTCACACAGTTATTCAACAACATTCGTAGACTGTTCTCCTAACATACAAAGACATCTAAAACTACATCTAAATGGTACTAGATTTGACATCTACTTTCGCCCTGATTGCGGACAAAGGAAATTCCCAGCGATCACAGTTAAACCGACATTCAGCAGGGGTACGTAAGTACCCATGTCTTTTTATAACATGTTTATTTTTCCACTGTAATCTACCTTGTCCATAATTACTATCGCATTTGCTTTGTCTCGTAAGGTGAAGTCTAGGATCTCTCCTTAATTCATGATATAACCTAACAAATCTTTGAAGACAATTGTGTTATAAGTTATACCATGAATTGAGGAAAGATCCTAGACTTCACCTTACGAGACAAAGCAAATGCGATAGTAATTATGGACAAGGTGATTATAGCGGAAAAGTGAACATGTTATTAGAAGTCGGGGAGATTTACATGCCTCTTAAGGTTAAGGCTGCTAAATGTCGGTTTAGCTGTAAATGTAGTGCTGTAACTGAAGCACAGTAAATAGGAATAAAATATATATAGAGAAGAAACGGAAGTGAAATCCTGACGTCAAGAGTGCAGCCACAACTAGTAACATCGCTGCCAGCCACAAGTATTCACCTATGCGTGATAGATGGGGTCAGAGGTGGGTTCCAGGTTCTGCCAGCTGTAACGTGAAGGCTCCACTCTTAGTGTGAGCAAGAAACAGGCTAATAGGTGCTCAATAATGAACAGTAACTGGTATGCATACACACACAAACACATACACACTGACCACAAACCTTCACTACACCTCCCTCACATACCTACACAATATTCGTCTCTCGACCTGCGGGGAGAGAGAACGTTTCTACAGTCTCTCTTGCTCGCCACCTGGTGAGGAAAACATAGCATTAGCACCAAGATGGCGGACATTATGAACCGGTGCATAAATACTGTCTGCATCGAGCTGGTCAAGGGATCGTTAAGCAGCACCACGATGAACGTTCTCCTTCCAAGCATTATCAGGGACGTTTATGGAATCCCTAATGAAGAGTTGTACGGCGTGGCGCTGAATGGTATGACAAGGGTCTTCCTGAAATTTATGAGGGTCGGTTTCTACTCTGGCATCGTCGACGAATTTCAAGAACGGAGAATGACCGTCATTTCGGTAGTGGAAGTATGCATGCATGATGTTTCTAAGTATTTTACTTGGGTGAAGGTACGGAATGTACCTTTTGAAGCGACAGCATACAGCCTTCAGGACGAGTTCAGCGGTTATGGGACTGTCCACTCGGCGAGCATGGGAATGTGGAGGGACGGCCCATATGAGGGGCTGCCGGAAGGATCCTTCACACTGAAAATGACCCTGAGGCGGCCGATACCATCATACGTCACATTGCATGGTTATAGAACTCAGGTTTTTGTACACAATGCGGGGCAGAGGAGGACGTGCCGTTTATGTGACTCTTATGAGCACATGGCGGCACAATGCCCCAGGAGACAGGACCCTAGGGTGCAAGAAACAGCTTCTGAAGGCAAGCAGTTAGAAGCCTTGGACGTTTTGACGGGTGATGTGGAAGGCCGGAGGAAGGGCCTATGGAGTGAGGAGGTTGAAAGATCAGAGGTGGCTCTGGAGACGTGTGTCACACTTCCAGAGGAAACGGGGGGATAGAAGTATCGCTGTCAGACAGACCGTTGGGTACTACAGATTTAGCTCAAGAAGGGATATTGGAAGCTGTGCTGAAGGAACTTTTGGACGAGTCGGAGCATGGTGTTGATGGTGACGTGAGGTTAGGTGATGTCAAGGTGATGGATGAACAGAAAAGGGGTAAGGAAGACTTGAGTGAGGTTAGAATGGAGAGCAATGTGGTGGTGGAGGTTCACCAAGAGGATACGAATGAAGAAGATATGTGTGTAGAGGATAGCTCCCGCAAGAGATCAGCGGGGGCAACAGACATGGACGAGGTCCTCACACCGGCGCAGCGGCCTGGGAAGAAGGTTTAGGCAGCTGTGGTGGAAATGGCGAGACCGGGACGGGGGGGGGGGTGCAATGGGAAGATCGGTGGGAAAGGACAGGGAGGGGTTGGAGAGCAGGAACGGGGGAATGCTAGAGATGGCCCGAGACCTATGAAAGCAGGATCAAGTAAGCCTCAGCGGCATAGGGGTAAGCTGCAATTCTTGTAATTTTCTGGTGTGTAACTTTCAGTGTAAACGGTCTTAAGACTGAGATCAAGAGGGTATGGTTAGAGTGGTTTTTAAGGAGATTTAGTATTGATGTTTGTTTTTTGCAGGAACATAACCATAGGTTAGGATGTGAATTGGTTTTGAAAGGTTATAGGTTGTTTACCAGTGATGTTTTGAGGTTGAAAGGTGTGGCTGTGGAAGTAAAGGAGACCAGTCCTTTGCGTGTCCTGGGTTGGGAGGAGGGGGGGTGGGAGGGTTGTCAGGGTGGATGGGTTTTGGGGGGTCGGGTGGGTTTGATTTGTAGGGGTGTACATGCCAGCAACTAGTAATGCTAGAGCGAAGGTGGATTTTGTACGCGATGTCTTGGTGTATCATTTGAGAGGTTTACCGGCTATTACGGTGCTGGGGGGGGGTGATAGGAATTGTGTAATTAGGAACGGGGACGTAGTTCCGAGAGGGGTGGGTTGTATTTTAGGGGTTCTGAGAGACGTATTGCGGGATGTTGGAGTTGTAGATGTGGTGGGGAGTAGAGGATATGGAGTGGAGCACGCCTTTATTCGTAGGGGTTATGAGGCATGGGTAGATAAGATTTATGTTAGGCAGGGAATAGGTGTGGAGAGGGTGAGGACTATAGATGTGGGTTTTTCTGATCATCGTGCTGTTATAGCTGATTTGAGGTTGATGGTATAGTGAGAGTTTATGCGGGATACTGGAAATTGAATGTGAGGTTACTTCGGGAAGAGGGTGAAGCTACAGGAGTTAAGGATTGGTGGAAGTCTTTTTGGGAGACTAGGAATTGGGAGATGGATTTGCTGGATTGGTAGGAAAGGAGGGCTAAAGATGGAATCACGGACTTTTTTAAAGTACGGGGAAAAGAGATGGCGAGGTGGCGCTATGGTCTACAAAATTATCTTGAAGGTCAGTTAAATGACTGTTATGAAGAGGAGAGGGTGGGGCGGAGTGAGGACATGGGAAGTTTGAGATATAGGTTGGCGGAGATCCATAATAAAAGGTTTGAGGCAATTAGAGTTAGAGCAGGGTTGGAGGATGTTTTAAGGGGGGATAGGCCGTCAGGTTTTGTACTCAGGAAGCTTAAGAAAAGGCAGGCGAAAACCACCTTGGCGTATATAGTGGCAGGAACACGGGAGGTTGGGTTTGAGGAGGGTCAAGGCCTATCCACCACGGAAAATATTAGTTCGTATGCTGATTTTTGGTTTAGGGAGAAATGGAGGAGGGTTGGGGGGGGGATTTGGTGAGGGATGTGTTGGAGATGAGGTGTTTAATAGGGTATTAAGTGAGCAGGACAGCGAAAAGCTTGAGAGTAGTATTAGTGTAGAGGAGGTGGAGGAGGCAGTTTTTGGGCTGTGCCAGGGTAAAACCCCGGGATAAACGGCATACCGAACGATTTTTATAGGTGTCATTGGGTTCATTCATTCATTCATTAAAGATTTGCCGGTACTTCCGGCCCGGGTCTTCTCCAGATGGTGACCCGGCGGTGGCCCCCGGGGCGGGGGTGTCGATCGTCTTCTTCATTCTTCTATCTTCTCTCTTGGGCCCTCCGGTTGGAGGGTAACTTCTTCTTCTATCTTGCACTGACTCCCCAAGTGGGGAGTGTCTTCTTTCTTTCTCGTCGGCAGGCATCGCAAGGTCAAGGGTCTTCAGGCACTTGTAGCCCCGTCAAATGTTGGTAGTGTGGCATTGGTTCTAGGTGATTCAGACTTTTACCTAGAAAGCGGTACAGGCTCCATTGGATTTTTTTTTTTTTTTTTTTTTTTTTTTTTTTTTTTTTTTTTTTTTTTTTTTTTTTTTTTTTTTTTTTTTTTTTAAGCGGGGGGGGGGGAGAGGAGGTAGGGGAGTGAAAGAAGGAAGAGTAGGAGAGGTGATAGATGGAGCGTAGTGGCGACTCGTAGTTGTATGTGGCGGCGTCATCGAGGTGGTGGGTGGGCAGCCAGGATGGGGATGAGAGTTCCCAGGTCTTGGGTGGCGAGGTACACCAGCCGGGCTGCGGTGTCTTCTCGGTTCGGGTCCCCAGGCGCCATTGGGAAGTGCCTTCGTCGGAGTGGCACCGTCGCTGGACAGTCGAGGAGGTAGTGCACTAGTGGACCTGGGACCATCTGGTTGCAATGGCAGCAGCGCTCCTCTCGCACGCGGTCAATGAGTCTTCTGGCAGTAGGGTAGCCAAGTCGCAGCCGGTGGACCCCAACCTGCAACTTCCTGTCTAGCCTCCGCATGCTCGGCGGGGGCTCCCCACGGGTCGCCCTGTCATACCAGATCCGGCTCCGCGATGTGCCTGGCCCTGGTAGCGGGCGCCTGGCTGCATCAGCTGCCCACAGATCCACCTGCCTTCGGCTGATAGCAATGGTGGTCACTGGCTGGGCCTCAAGGGTTGCCGACTTCGCCGCTCGATCTGCCGCATCATTCCCAGCGAGGTCGATGTGGCTCGGTATCCAGTTGATTGTTGCTTGCTGTCCCTGCTCCTTAAGTGTCTGCAGGTCCTTCCTGATGGCAGTAATTAGCCGGATGTTGTCCCTGGGCTCCCTGTGCATGACGGCCTGGATCGCCGCTCTGGAGTCCACATGAATGACTGGGGGTCGCCGATGATCCAGGAGTGCGTGTTGCAGGGCCCTCTGGATGGCATGGAGTTCTGCCTGGAGAATTGTGCAGTGATCTTGGAGACGCCATCCAGCCGTCAGAGTGGCATGGTGCACCCCGGCACCTGTGCGGCCAGCCTCTGGATCCCGGGAGCCATCGGTGTAATATACGGCGCACCCAGGGTGCTCTGCTGCTGCAATACTCACTGCAGCCCATTGCTGCAGCACGTGTTGTGGACAGTGACGCTTGCTAACTGGGAGGTCTTGGATGTGGATCACAACTGCTTCTGGTGCCCAGGGCGGGAGTACAGAGTACCCCGCCACAGGCCGGTCACAGCCCTTGTCGACTATAAGCGCCATGGGGAGGAGTTTGCTTGCTACATCAGCCGCTGACCACACCCACAGCCGGCCAGGAGACTCCCTGAGGTCTCCCTGTTGCCGTTCAAGGAGGTGTTGCAGCAGTCCCTCTCCACCGGGGAGTTGTACGTACTTGGCCACCCTCCTGGCTGCCACAAGGGCGATTCTGTCGCGTAGCGGCTGCAATTGAGCCTCATGATTCAGGGGCACAGTGTTCGTCCACCTCGGCGCCCCCAACATGATCCGAGCTGCAGTATTTTGGACGACGTTGAGTCTTCGAAGGTGCGTTGGGCGGGCATGGACAAGGGTAAGTGCCCCATAGTCGATGAGAGAGCGCACCGCCTGCACATAGAATAATCGGAGAATGTCACGGCTGGCCCCTGACCTAGGGCTGGCGAGGGCCCGCATGGCGGTGACCCGTTGCATGGTCCGCTCTCTGACGTACTCCGCCTGATTCCGAAAGGAGAGCCGATTGTCGATGTGCACTCCCAGGTACAGGTAGCTACTGACCCAGTCGAGATTGACTCCTGACATCTGCAGTCTCCCCTCCGGCACATTGGCATGCAGGATCATGGCCTTGGATTTTTCTGCTGAGACCTTGAGGCCGAGACGACGGCAGGCGGTGGAGAGGAGGTTAAGGTCACGTTGGGCTCTATGCATCAAACCACATCTCTCGGTGATGATGAGGGCAAGATCATCAGCGTAGCTGAGCAGCTGGGTGCCTAAAGAGAATGGCAGCTGCACCAGCTCATGCATCAGGACATTGAAGAGAGCGGGGCTGAGGACCCCTCCCTGCGGGGTGCCGTTTTCAAGGGGCCTGAGGGTGGACACTTGTCCCTGGAAACGCACTCGTGCACACCTGCCCTGCAGGTATGAAGAGATCCAGGCAAGGAGCCTTCCCTTCACGCCCCTGCCTGCTAGGAGGTCAAGGATGGCTGGTGCGCTGGCAAGCTCAAAGGCTTTCTCGAGGTCCAGGAAGACAACAATTTTGGGTCTCTTGTTTGACCCAATGCCTGCAAGGAGGGTGGTGATGCTCTCTGCTGTGCCCACTCCTCGTGTGAAGCCGTATATGTGACGGTGTTCCGGGCCAAGCTTCCACCGTAGTCGCTCAAGGATCATCCTCTCAGCCGTCTTGGACAGACAGCTGGTGAGAGAGATGGGCCTCATGCTTTCCGGGTCCCTGGGCTTGGGGATGGGCAGGATGATGGCCTCCTTCCACGCAGTGGGGAGTTGTCCAGCCCTCCAGGAGCAGTTGATGACCTCCAAGAGTGCATCATGTCCAGAGGGGCCCGCCCTTGCGATCATACTGTAGGTGATGCCATCCTGGCCGGGGGTGGTGTCGTGTGATGTCCTGAGGGCTGCCTTCAGCTCCCGGTCGCTGAAGTCTACATCGGTGTCGTCGTGTTCGCAGCATGCAGCCTGTAGCCTGGCAGTCCTGTCTGGGAGGAGGACAGCCTGGAGGTTCTGCACATCTTGTGGCAGGCGTGCTGTTGCTGCCCTGGAAGTGAAGAGGTCGACCAGCCTCTCTGCTTCACCAGCCGGGTCATGGTGAGCACGCGCTGTTCCTCTGCGTTTTCCGGTAGCTATACCTATTTTCGCCCAGATCTCAGACAGGGTAGTGGCATGGCCGAAGGAGGCACACCATTCGAACCACTTTGCCAGGCGGACTCTGTGGGAGATGTGGCGAGCGTGCCGCACCACCTCTCTCAGCAGCCGAAGGGTGTCAGCAGTAGGGTTGCGTCTGTGGAGCCTGCGGGCACAGTTGACACGGTGGTTCTGCTCCTTGACTGTCTCGTCGTAGAACCACCAGTCCCGCTTGATGGTACCTCCAGCCTTGGTAAGTGGGATGGCCACCTCAGCCGCATGGGTGACGGCAGCTTGGAGGTTCTGGGCAGCCGCATCAGGATTGTCAGAGAGGGAGGTCGTCTCCCACCATTGCTGTATGACATCCTGGAAGCACTGCCAGTCCGCCTTCTTGAAATTCCACCGTGGAGGCGGTGTGTATGGGATGTGCTGGGTGAGCGCCAGCGTGGTGACGATCGCGAAGTGGTCGCTGGTGAGAAGTGGGTGGAGTTCCCACCTCACTCCAGGCTGCAGTCTCCGAGAGAGGAGAGTGACATCCAGTCGGTTGCCGCCGTGGTGTGTCGGCTCCCCATTGTTGAGGAGGACGACGTCAGGAACATCATCGAGCACAGCCGCCAAGTGCCTGCCCGTCTCATTGGTATGGGAGACAGAGTGGAGAAGCTCATGATGGGCGTTGATGTCCCCCGCCACGAGCACGCCCTCGAGGCGAGATATGGACAGAGCTGCAACCTCCGAGAGGTCGAGAGTAAACCGTGTGCTCCGGTACACATTGTAAATAGTCAGTGGTCCAGATGGCAGTTGCAGCGTGACAGCTTGCACCTCCACCCCTTCACCGCAGTTGATAGGGTCAGTGACGATCGAGTGGGGGATGCAATTCCGCACATAGATTGCGGTGCCCCTGGCGGGGGGCCCACCACGCTGCAGGTATGCAGAGAACCCAGGGATGCGTGGCTGTGGGGCGGGTGGGGGCTTGACAAGGGTTTCTTGGAACAGAAACACATCTATCTCATCCCGGACTGCCGCCTGGATAGCTAGGTGGAGTTTCTGCCTCAGACCACAGATGTTCCACTGGAGAATTTTTAGGGACTGCCGGGCGACCCGTCGGACTCCATCTCCTCCTGTTCGGCCATGGTCCTCCGGAACACCCGTGCGTGTTCTACCATTTCCTCGGGCGTGAAGACCTGGGTGAGGTGATCTTTCAGGGCTGCTGAGTCGACCCTCTCCAGGAGAGCCATGCTGTACACGGTAGTCAGGAGCTCCTTGCAGACCTGCCTGTCCTTCATTGATGGGAGTAGCATGGATAGCACCTCTACCACAAGCTTGATTACGGTGACAATGTGAACCTGCGAGGTGCCCTCCCTCTGGGGGGACAGGGCTTCCTTGGCTGCGGCCTGAGGTTGTTGGCCCACTCCCGCGATTGTTGCTGCTGCTGACCCGCAGGTCGCGCAGGTCTCCGTGGTTCTCTGTGCCATCTGACTGGGTGCCGCGGCCTGTTTCCTGCTGCACTCGGGTGGGGACTGACTCGGACGGGAAGTCCCTTGCTGGTGTCCTGTCTGGTGCTGAGTAGCCGCAGCTCCTTGAGCAGCGTCCCTGAGCCGGGCTTGTTGTGTTCCTTTGTTCCGTTTCTGCTGAGGCTTCGAGACTTGCCCATGCCGTTGTTCCCCTTGCGGTGCAACTGGTCTCCTCTGTTGCTCCCCCAGTGCTGGGAACTCTCTGCTGTAGGGTGTGGCCGCCGCAGAGGGGCCTGTACTGGCTGCCGCGATTGGCCGGTGATGATAGTTCCATGGGTTGGGGCGTGGAGAGGGGGCATTGGTCGATGTCCCCACCTGTTGCTGTTGGGTGTTTACCGAGTTGGGCTGGGCTGTCGCCGCAGGGGCCATCCGCTGTCGCACCTGTTGCCACCGCTGTACCATGACAGGACAGCCCTGGTTCCATGCGTGGTGTTTCTTGCCGCAGTTGGCGCACTTGGGTTCGGGGCGTGGGGTCTCGGGGGCGGGCTGCTTGAGCAATGCAATGCAATCCTTGGAGTCGTGCTGCTTGCTGCAGACTCCACACTTCTTCACATGTTGGCAGGTAGCCGCGATATGGTTGAAACCCTGGCAGTTGTAGCATTGTAGTGGGCCCTCTACATATGGCCGAATCTTGAACCGCCCCCACACCCCCAGTGCGATGTGGGATGGTAGGGGCCCTCGGTGGTGGATCAACATATTCCGTGTTGGAATCTTGTTGGTCCCGGTGGTCAGCCTCTCTGCCTTGACAATGTTGGTTGCATCGAGGAATCGCTCTGCTGGTATGGGTACAGGGACGTGGAGCACAACCCCCTTGTGCATCTTTTCTTGAGCCAGGAGCTCCCTTATCCTCGGATTCTCTGCAGCCATTGCCTTCAGTCGATCGTATGTGTCCTCGTCGCGCGGCTTCGCCACGATCTCTCCCCTGAGTGTGATGTCGCAGCTGAGCTTGATGGAAGGCATGGTCGCCTCCAGGTTCTTCACCATGTCGTAGTGAGGGATAATGAACTTGTTGAAGGCCACAGTTGGTTGCCTTGCAGCACGGTTCTGAGGTCTTGAGCGCCCCTGTTCCATCTCGTTCTCCTCTGTTGCCTGTGAGGCTTCGTCTGGGTTGGTTGTTCCTGGTGCCATCTGCTGAGGAGGAGGGTCCTGGGTCACTTCCATGGTCCCCATATGTTGGGGGGTGTCCACCTGCTGGGCCGGGCTTGGGTTGGCCTCGGCTGTCCTCATCGTCCCCTGGCCATCTGGGGAAGCAGCTGGGATCAGCTGAGGCGCTTCTGTGGCATCGCCCCTGCAATGCAGGTTGTCCTTGGGTTTCTTCGCTGGCCCTTCCACTTCCTCCACGTCGCCCTGACAGTCGTCGTCGCATGATGACATGGGCCGTTTGCCTCTTGGTTCCTGAGATGACATGGCCGTACAGCCGCCCCAACGAGGCTCGTAGCTGTGTGCCACAGTTCCCAAGACCTATTAACAACGCAGTGGGTTCACAGTGGTTCACAAGCGAGTATCACGTCACTCACTGGTATCGTATTGTGAAGACCTAGGTTACAAATGGATATTTTCCCAAAGCACTGAGCACACACATATGACTCACAATTGCACGAATGGCGAGGGCAATCAGGTGCTATGCGTAAACTAACACAGCACCAGGCACCTGGCGAGCTGTACCAGTGCACGAAGCACACTGGGCGCAGCACGCACGAACGCCCACGAATTATGTTGCCACGGTAGCACACGTATGACTGGCGTGGCTGTGCGTAAACTAACACAGAACACGCCAGACTCACTGCAGAATGTCTTGAAAGAAAAGCACTTAGTCACGAAATTTCCTGTGAGAAACCATGCGTAAACTAACATGGACCTCACAGGGAACATCCCAGCATTCGTGCGTGCTCTCACGAATGCGTGGTCCACGCACGAAGGCGCGAACCTGCGTAAACTAACACAGGTCGGCGAGAAGGAGTCACTCTGAACACTGAGCGATCCACTCTGAACACTCCAAAACCTCCGTATCGCGTTCTAAGGTCTATGACTGATATCAGCAGAGGGGTGCCGTGCACAACCACACTCCACCGAGGTCAGGCAGCGAGTCCTGGACAAACAGGAGATGGAGGGGGAGTGCAAAGGGGGCATAGTTTGGTATGTGGATGATACTACTGTTTTGCTACTGGGAAAGGAGGAGTTGAGGAGGGTGGGTATAGTGATTCAGATGTTTGGTACGAATACGGGGATGCGAGTTAATACGGTGAAATCAAAGTTACTAGAGGTGAGTAATTGGATGGGGGGGCGGGCTTGGGGGTGGGGTCAGGATGGATAGTGGTTGATAGAATCAGGGTATGTGGAATATGGTATATGGATGGGGTGCAGGCCTGGAGGAGGGTAAATTCGGAGTCTGTCACGGGTAAGGTTTTATGTAGACTGGGAGGTTTAAGTGCGAGGGACCTAGCTTTGCATCAGAGGGTAGTGGTGGTTAACTCACTTGTTTATAGCAAGGTATGGAGGGTGGCAGAGGTTTTTCCCTTAGAGGTACAGGACATTGTGGAAATCCAGAGGAGGGCACTAAAGTTTGTGTGGGGGTTTGGGAGGGCATGGTTAAGTAAGGAATTAGTTATGACGGATGTTCAAAGAGGGGGTTTAGGTTTGCTGCCTTTAGGAATGAGAGTAATGGCTATATATATCAAGAGGAGGTATATTAGGGAAGGGGGTGTGAGGGGAGCTAAAAAATAGGAAGGGTTATGGAGGAGGCACGTAAATGGTGGAGTGGCAAGGACTTGAAGGTTTGTGAAGATATGTTGAGGTTTTTATTAACAGTGCAAGAGATGGATAACCTCAAAGTGAAAAGGTTGGTGAGGGTAGTGGGAGAACAGGGAATTTTGTAAGGGGTAGCCTTGTATCCAACGTATGATTGGGGGGTCATTTGGAAGGATTTTAGTAAACTTAGGATACCGACTAGAGTAAGAGAATTAGTGTATCGATTCATCATGGGGATTCTGGCCTCCAAGGAGGTGTTAAGATGCATGGGGTTCGTGGAAGAGGCTTTTTGTCAGTTTTGTGATGATGTTGAAACGGCGTTTCATGTGGTCTTTTTTTTTTTTTGTCCCTCTTTGGAGGGGGTGAGATCATGGATGGGTGGGGTTATCAGATTGTTAGGGGGGACGCTCGTCGCTTTTAAGGACTTTACTATTAGATGTAAGTGGGGTGCCTAAGGATGTGGGAAGGGCTGTAATGTACGTCATATTAGATTATCTGGATATCTCATCGGGAATGAGGGAATTAAGGGGTGATGTGAGGATAAAAGCGTTGGCGGCTAGATTCTATAGGACGAAGTGTAGGAATATGCTGGTTTATGGGGCGTTCTGGGAAAAAAGTTTCCCGGAAGGTTATAGGAACCTCACTGTTGGTTCCCTTTGTTGGGGTCCCTGAGGATGAGCAAAGGGGTGGTCTCCTTCTTGGGGGATGTAAATGGGGGTGGGGGGGTTTGCCGCTGCAGTATTTGTGGTGTGTAAAAGGAAGGTAGTGGAAATTTGGTCTGGATGGTAAGCTATGTTTCACGGGAATGGTATGCTTGAGTGAGACATAAGGGTAGCTTCCAAGGATTATATTTTAAACCTGATGGTTATGTTCACTGTGTAAGAAATTCTCCTTGATTGCCAGGATAACGAGAACTTAGGATCTCGGTTTTGAGAAACCAGATATGGCAATTTGGATTCAAGAGATAAGTTACCTTAGGTACATGTCTTTTCTTTTGGGACCGCCAAGATAAATGCAGCCCTTATACTTACAACTTGTCTTGTATTATATTTAACTTTTAATGTCTGCTGGAGGTTCTGTGGTAATATTTTAAGAGTATGTATAGGTCTCGGGTTTATACCATGTTTGTTAAGGGGTTTATACCAGAATTTTTTTGTTGACAAGGGTTTCGGTCATATACATATGTGGGATGTATAAAATTATGAGTAGGGTTTGGTCTCAAACCCCTTTGATGTGAGTGACATATAAGTATTTGTTACACGTACGAACTTATGTGAGTTCATAATGATTGGAAGTGGGCTGGGTTAACTTTCAATTAGTTCCATGTTATATTATATGATAGGAAAGTAATTTTTTCATTTCCTTCATTAGTGAGTGTTGTTATTTCTTCTGTAGCTGACCTATTGTACTTGATGATTTTAACACAATTATGATATAATAAGACTGTTTTCCCATGGGTTTTGTGCATAAAGAATCCGTTCCTTCCGAATTGCTAGTGGTTATGCGATAATGTAACACAACTTTAACCAATACACTGTACCTTGTACCAGAGGGTATGTTCGAGGTTTTGTGTTTCTTGTATAGTTGTTATGGTTGCTTTTGTTAGGGGCGTTTTACTTACTGTCATGATTTGTGTATTATATATTTGTGTGTGACAAATGTGGCTATGGCTTTAGTCATGTGTTACTACAGTAACTATAGTGTCATTGTGATGTTGTGCAATTTTGTAATTTGCTTTTGTTGTAATAGTTTATGACAAGGTATTCATAATATAGTGGACCCCCGGTTAACGATATTTTTTCACTCCATAAGTATGTTCAGGTGCCAGTACTGACCGAATTTATTCCCCTAAGGAATATTGTGAAGTAGATTATTCCTTTCAGACCCCCAAACATACACGTACAAACGCACTTACATAAATACACTTACATAATTGGTCGCAATGGGAGGTAATCGTTATGCGGGGGTCCACTGTATATGGTAAAACAGTGTAAAGTTTCCCATTGGTGAGTTTTATTGTTCACAATTGCGTGGTGGTACTTATCAATGATTGTAATGATTTAGTGAGGTTTGTCTTTTGCGTGTACTGTTTGTTTTAACAGGTTGTTGGTATAAATTTTGTCATCTCCAGGAATAACCTGGTACTAGTAGAGGAACTATTGTTTTTTTTTTATTATTATTATGCATCCTTTGTACTTTTGTAAAGTCTTTTAAATAAAAATATAAAGAAAACTACACTACCCCTCATACACACTCATACAAACACTCACACTCTCCGTCACTCACACTCTCCGTCACTCACACTCTCCGTCACTCACACTCTCCGTCACTCACACTCTCCGTCACTCACACTCTCCGTCACTCACACTCTCCGTCACTCACTCTCTCCGTCACTCACACTCTCCGTCACTCACACTCTCCGTCACTCACTCTCTCCGTCACTCACTCTCTCCGTCACTCACACTCTCCGTCACTCACACTCTCCGTCACTCACACTCTCCGTCACTCACACTCTTTCGCCCATTCTCACTCACAATCTCCCTTACACTCTCTCACTCACTCTCACTCACACTCTCCCCCACTAACACTCTCACTCACATTCTCCCTCACACTCTCCATCACTCATGCTCTCTCTCAATCACATTCTCTCTCGCTCACACTCTCCCTCATTCATACTTTCTCTTATTCACACTCCCCCTCACTCATACTCATACTCTCACTCACACCCTCCCTCACTCACACTCTCACTCACACTCTCATTCACACTCTCCCCCACTCACACTGACTCACACTCTCACACTCCCTCACTTACACTCACTCACACTTCCTCACTCACACTCACTCATACTCCAATTCACACTCACAGTCTCACTCACACTCTAGTTCACACTCTCCCCCACTCACACTCTCCCCCACTCACATTCTCCCTCTCTCACACTCTCACTCACACCCTCCTTCACTCACACTCTTCGTCACTCACACTCACTCACACCCTCACTCACACACTCACTCACACCCTCCTTCACTCACACTCTCACACTCTCCCCCACTCACACTCACACTCTCACTCACACTCTCACTCACACTCCCTCTCACACTCCCGCTCACACTGTCACTCACACTCTCCCTCACTCACACTCTCACCCTCCTTCACTTACACCCTCCCTTCACTCACACCCTCCGTCACTCACACTCTCACTCACACCCTCTCTCACTCACACCCTCCTTCACTCACACTCTCAGTCACACTATCACGCTCTCACTTCCTCCTTCACTCAAACTCTCCCTCACTCACACTTTCACTCACACCCTCCTTCACTCACACACCCTCACTCACACTATGCCTCACCTACACTCTCCCTCTAATCATACTCTCTCTCTCTCTCACCCTTACTCACACTCTCACACCTTCCCTCACTCACACTCTCACTTACACCCTCTCTCACTCACACCCTCCTTCATTCACACTCTCAGTCACACTCTCTCACACTCTCACTCACATCCTCCTTCATTCACATTCTCACTCACACACTCTTCCTCAATCACACTCTTCCTCACTCACACTCCTCCTCACTCGCACTCTCAATCACTCACATTCACTCACGCTCTCTCTCACTCACATTCTCCTTCATACACACTCTCACTCACTCTCTCATTCTCTCTCAATCACATTCTCACTCACACTCCCTCTCACACTCCCGCTCACACTGTCACTCACACTCTCCCTCACACTCTCACCCTCCTTCACTTACACCCTCCCTCACACTCTCCCTCACTCACACTTTCACTCACACCCTCCTTCACTCACACACCCTCACTCACACTATGCCTCACCTACACTCTCCCTCTAATCATACTCTCTCTCTCGCCCTAACTCACACTCTCACACCCTCCCTCACTCACACTCTCACCCACATCCTTCTTCACTCACACTCTCACTCACACACTCTTCCTCAATCACACTCTTCCTCACTCACACTCCTCCTCACTCGCACTCTCAATCACTCACATTCACTCACACTCTCACTCACATTCTCCTTCATGCACACTCAAACACACTCTCACTCACTCTCTCATTCTCACTCACACTCTCACTCGTATTCCTTACTCATACTCTCTCACTAGCTCTCACACTTCTCATTTACACACTCACCCACACTCTCATTCACACTCGCTCAAACTCACATTCCTTACTCATACTCTCTCTCTCTCTCTCACTAGCTCTCATGCACTCTCTCATTGTCTCTCACACTCTCCCTCACTCACACACTCTCTCACCCACACTCTCTCTCATTCACACTCTCACTCTCTTACCCACACTCTCTCATCCACACTCGAACACACCCACACCCAAACACACCCCAACTCAAACCAAAACACACACCCACACCCAAACACACACCCACTCCCAAACACACACCCACTCCCAAACACACACCCACACCCAAACACACACCCACATCCCCCACCCAAACACACATACACACCTACATGCAAAACACACACCCACACACAGACACCCACACTGACACACACACCCACACCTAAACATACACCAACACCCACACCCAAACACACACCAATACCCACACCCAAACACACACCAACACACAAACACACACAAACACGGGGCCAGGAACTATGACTCGACCCCTGGAACCACATATAAGTGAGTACACACACCTCAAAGGCGGTGGGACCAGACAACATCACTCCATGGGTCCTTAAAGAGGGAGCAGAGATATTGTGTGAGCCATTAACAAAGATCTTCAACACATCATTTGAAACTGGGCAACTCCCTGAGGTATGGAAAATGGCAAATGTAGTCCCAATTTTTAAAAAGGGAGACAGACATGAGGCACTAAACTACAGACCTGTATCACTAACGTGTATAGTATGCAAGGTCATGGAGAAGATCATCTGGAGGAGAGTGGTGGAGCACCTGGAAAGAAACAAGTTGACAACCAGCACGGTTTCAGGGAAGGAAAATCCTGTGTCACAAACCTACTAGAGTTTTATGACAAGGTGACAGAAGTAAGACAAGAGAGAGAGGGGTGGATCGACTGCGTATTTTTGGACTGCTAGAAGGCCTTCGACACAGTTCCTCACAAGAGGTTACTGAAAAAGCTAAAGGACCAGGCACACATAACAGGAAAGGCACTGCAATGGATCAGAGAATATCTGACAGGGAGGCAACAACGAGTCGTGGTACGCGACGAGGTGTCAGAGTGGGCGCCTGTGACAAGCGGGGTTCCACAGGGGTCAGTCCTAGGACCTGTGCTGTTCTTGGTATTCGTGAACGACATAACGGAAGGGATAGACTCAGAAGTGTCCTTGTTTGCAGATGATGTGAAGTTAATGAGAAGAATCAAATCGGACGAGGATCAGGCAGGACTACAAAGAGACCTGGACAGGCTACAAGCCTTGTCCAGCAACTGGCTCCTTGAATTTAACCCTGCCAAATGCAAAGTCATGAAGATTGGGGAAGGGCAAAGAAGACCGCACACACAATATAGTTTAGATGGCCAAAGACTGCAAACCTCACTCAAGGAAAAAGTTCTGGGGGTGAGTATAACACCGAACATATCTCCTGATGCGCACATCAATCAGATAACTGCTGCAGCATACGGGTGCCTGGCAAACCTACGGATAGCGTTCCGATACCTCAGTAAGGATTCGTTTAAGACTCTGTATACCATCTACGTCAGGCCCATACTGGAGTATGCAGCACCAGTTTGGAATCCACACCTAGTCAAGCACGTCAAGAAATTAGAGAAAGTGCAAAGGTTTGCAACAAGACTAGTCCCAGAGCTACGGGGATTGTCCTATGAAGAAAGGTTGAGGGAAATCGGCCTGACGACACTGGAGGCCAGGAGGGTCAGGGGAGACATGATAACGACACATAAAATACTGCGCGGAATAGACGAGGTGGACAAAGACGGGATGTTCCAGAGATGGGACACAGACACAAGAGGTCACAATTGGAAGTTGAAGACTCAGATGAATCAAAGGGATGTTAGGAAGTATTTCTTCAGTCATAGAGTAGTCAAGCCATGGAATAGCCTAGAAGGTGATGTGGTAGAGGCAGGAACCATACATAGTTTTAAGGCGAGGTATGATAGAGCTCATGGGGCAGGGAGAGAGAGGACCTAGTAGCAATCAGCGAAGAGGCGGGGCCAGGAGCTGTGAATCGACCCCTACAACCACAAATAGGTGAGTACAAATAGGTGAGTACACACACACATACACATTTACACACACACTCACACACACACACACAAATATTAACACACACAAATTTTCACACACACACACACACACACACACACACACACATATTATTTTTTTTTTTTTTTTATTATCACACCGGCCGATTCCCACCAAGGCAGGGTGGCCCGAAAAAGAAAAACTTTCACCATCATTCACTCCATCACTGTCTTGCCAGAAGGGTGCTTTACACTACAGTTTTTAAACTGCAACATTAACACCCCTCCTTCAGAGTGCAGGCACTGTACTTCCCATCTCCAGGACTCAAGTCCGGCCTGCCGGTTTCCCTGAATCCCTTCATAAATGTTACTTTGCTCACACTCCAACAGCACGTCAAGTATTAAAAACCATTTGTCTCCATTCACTCCTATCAAACACGCTCACGCATGCCTGCTGGAAGTCCAAGCCCCTCGCACACAAAACCTCCTTTACCCCCTCCCTCCAACCCTTCCTAGGCCGACCCCTACCCCGCCTTCCTTCCACTACAGACTGATACACTCTTGAAGTCATTCTGTTTCGCTCCATTCTCTCTACATGTCCGAACCACCTCAACAACCCTTCCTCAGCCCTCTATTCATCACCCACGCTTCACACCCATATAAGAGCGTTGGTAAAACTATACTCTCATACATTCCCCTCTTTGCCTCCAAGGACAAAGTTCTTTGTCTCCACAGACTCCTAAGTGCACCACTCACTCTTTTTCCCTCATCATATGATTCACCTCATCTTTCATAGACCCATCCGCTGACACGTCCACTCCCAAATATCTGAATACGTTCACTTCCTCCATACTCTCTCCCTCCAATCTGATATTCAATCTTTCATCACCTAATCTTTTTGTTATCCTCATAACCTTACTCTTTCCTGTATTCACCTTTAATTTTCTTCTTTTGCACACCCTACCAAATTCATCCACCAATCTCTGCAACTTCTCTTCAGAATCTCCCAAGAGCACAGTGTCATCAGCAAAGAGCAGCTGTGACAACTCCCACTTTGTGTGTGATTCTTTATCTTTTAACTCCACGCCTCTTGCCAAGACATATATATATATATATATATATATATATATATATATATATATATATATATATATATATATATATATATATATACACTTACAAACACACACAGGTTCTTGGGAAAGAGAATTGGTAGGAAAATCAGTATACGAAATGATGGACTACGTGACAATATGTAAGGAGGCAGAGGAGAGGTTTGTTCCCAAGGGAAACAGAAATAATGGGAAGACCAGAACGAGCCCTTGCTTCACCCAAAGGTGTAGGGAGGAAAAACTAAGTGCTGTAGAGAATGAAAAAAGTACAGAAGATAAAGGACCCAGGAAAATAAAGAGATTAGTTGAAAAGCCAGAAATGGATTTGCGAAGATAAGGAGGGCGGCACAACGGTAATGCGAAAGCGACAAAGCATCGAAGGCCAAGTCTGACCCAAAGCTGTTGTACAGCCACATCAGGAGGAAGACAATAGTCAAGGCCCATGTAATCAGGCTGAGGAAGGAAGCTGAGGAGTTCACATGAAACGACAGAGAAGTAAGTAAGTAGCTCAACTTGAAATTTAAATCTGTATTTACAGTGGAGACTGGAAGGTCTCCAGAAAACCGGAATAGTGGGGTACACCAGCAAGGAATATACCAACAAGTGCAAGGCAAAATACACACCCCGAGGAGGTGAAGACGCTGCTAAGTGAACTAGATACCTCAAAGGCAGTGGGACCGGACATCTCTCCGTGGATCCATTAAAACTGGGCAACCACCTAAGGTGTGGAAGACAGCCAATGTAGTCCCAAGTTTTAAGAAAGGTGATAGACATGAGGCATTGAACTACACACCAATGTCACTGATATATATTGTATTGAAAGTCATAGAGAAGATTATCAGGAGGAGAGTAGTGGAACACCTAGAAAGGAACAAACCAAACTCGACAACCAGCACGGTTTCAGGGAATGGAAATCCTGTGTTAAAATCCTACTGAAGTTTTATGACACGGTAACAGAAGTATGACAAAAGAGAGGGGTGGATAGACTACATTTTCTTGGACAGTTCCACACAAGAGATTAATGTAAAAGCCAGAGGATCTGGCATGCATAAGAGAAAAGACACTGTAATGGATCAGAGAATACCTGACAGGGAGGCAACAACGAGTCATTGTATGTGACGAGGTATCAGAGTGCACACCTGTGACGACAAGGATTCCACAGGGGTCAGTCCTAGGATAGGTGATGTTTCTGGCACATGTGAATGATATGCCGAAAGGGATAGACTCAGAAATGTCCCTGTGTGCAGATGATGTGAAGTTAATGATAAGGATTAAATTGGATGAGGAACCGACAGGACTGCAAGATCTGGACAGGCTGGAAGCTTGAGAGGCTGCAATGCTGGTCCAGCAACTGGCTCTTAGAGTTTAACCCCACCATGTGGAAAGTCATGAATATTTGGAAAGGGCAAAGAAGACCGCAAACAGAGCACAATCTAGAGAGCCAAAGGCTACAAACCTCACTCAAGGAAAAGAATCTTAGGGGTGAGCATAATACCGAGTATATCTCCTGAGCCACACATCCACTAAATAACTGCTGCAGCATATGGGCGACCAGAAAACCTAAGAGTAGCGTTCCGGCTCTGTAAAGAATCGCTCAGGACGTGAGGCCGGGAGCTGCGAATCGACTCCTGCAACTACAGTTTGGTGAATTAGATTAGTACACACACAAACACACACTTGCTATATGCAATGATTCTGTGTTCGTCAATATATTCAATAATTATGTTTTCGTTGCAGTGTTTCAGTAAAGAGGATGACGAGTATATGGTGGATGGTGTTTCCATTGTCTGTTGTTGTGTGTTGGGGAGATGTGCAGATACCAGCACCTGTTGGTAGGTCATACAATGTACTTGTATATGTAAGTTGTGTAGATACCAGCACCTGTTGGTAGGTCATACAATGTACTTGTATATGTAAGTTGTGTAGATACCAGCACCTGTTGGTAGGTCATACAATGTACTTGTATATGTAAGTTGTGTAGATACCAGCACCTGTTGGTAGGTCATACAATGTACTTGTATATGTAAGTTGTGTAGATACCAGCACCTGTTGGTAGGTCATAAAATGTACTTGTATATGTAAGTTGTGTAGATACCAGCACCTGTTGGAAGGACATACAATGTACTTGTATATGTAAGTTGTGCAAATACCAGCACCTGTTGGTAGGTCATACAATGTACTTGTATATGTAAGTTGTGCAAATACCAGCACCTGTTGGTAGGTCATACAATGAACTTGTATATGTAAGTTGTGTAGATACCAGCACCTGTTGGTAGGTCATACAATGTACTTGTATATGTAAATTGTGCAGATACCAGCACCTGTTGGTAGGTCATACAATGTACTTGTATATGTAAGTTGTGCAAATACCAGCACCTGTTGGTAGGTCATACAATGTACTTGTATATGTAGTTGTGCAGATACCAGCACCTGTTGGTAGGTCATACAATGAACTTGTATATGTAGTTGTGCAGATACCAGCACCTGTTGGTAGGTCATACAATGTACTTGTATATGTAAGTTGTATAGATACCAGCACCTGTTGGTAGGTCATACAATGTACTTGTATATGTAAGTTGTGCAAATACCAGCACCTGTTGGTAGGTCATACAATGAACTTGTATATGTAAGTTGTGTAGATACCAGTACCTGTTGGTAGGTCATACAATGTACTTGTATATGTAAGTTGTGTAGATACCAGCACCTGTTCGTAGGTCATACAATGTACTTGTATATGTAAGTTGTGTAGATACCAGCACCTGTTGGTAGGTCATACAATGTACTTGTATATGTAAGTTGTGTAGATACCAGCACCTGTTCGTAGGTCATACAATGAACTTGTATATGTAAGTTGTGTAGATACCAGCACCTGTTCGTAGGTCAAACAATGAACTTGTATATGTAAGTTGTGTAGATACCAGTACCTGTTGGTAGGTCATACAATGTACTTGTATATGTAAGTTGTGTAGATACCAGTACCTGTTGGTAGGTTATACAATGTACTTGTATATGTAAATTGTGCAGATACCAGCACCTGTTGGTAGGTCATACAATGAACTTGTATATGTTAGTTGTGTAGATACCAGTACCTGTTGGTAGGTCATACAATGTACTTGTATATGTAAGTTGTGCAGATACCAGCACCTGTTGGTAGGTCATACAATGTACTTGTATATGTAAGTTGTGTAGATACCAGCACCTGTTGGTAGGTCATACAATGTACTTGTATATGTAAATTGTGCAGACACCAGCACCTGTTGGTAGGTCATACAATGTACTTGTATATGTAAGTTGTGTAGATACCAGCACCTGTTGGTAGGTCATACAATATACTTGCATATATAAGTTGTGTAGATACCAGCACGTGTTGGTAAGTCATACAATGTACTTGTATATGTAAGTTGTGCAGATACCAGCACCTGTTGGTAGGTCATACAATATACTTCTATATATAAGTAGTGTAGATACCAGCACCTGTTGGTAGGTCATACAATGTACTTGTATACATAAGTTGTGTAGATACCAGCACCTGTTGGTAGGTCATACAATGTACTTGTATATGTAAGTTGTGTAGATACCAGCACTTGTTGGTCCTGTAATGTTGTTTATTAAAACAGTCGAGATAAATTAGGTGATTCACTGTTATTGGTCAGGAATATTAAAAGAAGTTATACACAGTCTAAACCACAATTTGGAAAAGTAGTAAATGATAGCAAAACATTCAGTACAGTATATATATGTATATATATATATATATATATATATATATATATATATATATATATATATATATATATATATATATATATATATATATATATATATATATATATATATATATATATATATATATATATATATATATATATATATATATTTTTTTATTTTTTTTTTTTTTTATTATCACACTGGCCGATTCCCACCAAGGCAGGGTGGCCCGAAAAAGAAAAACTTTCACTATCATTCACTCCATCACTGTCTTGCCAGAAGGGTGCTTTACACTACAGTTTTTAAACTGCAACATTAACATCCCCCCTTCAGAGTGCGGGCACTGTACTTCCCATCTCCAGGACTCAAGTCCGACCTGCCGGTTTCCCTGAACCCCTTCATAAATGTTACTTTGCTCACACTCCAACAGCACGTCAAGTATTAAAAACCATTTGTCTCCATTCACTCCTATCAAACACGCTCACGCATGCCTGCTGGAAGTCCAAGCCCCTTGCACACTAAACCTCCTTTACCCCCCTCTCTCCAACTTTTCCTAGGCCGACCCCTACCCCGCCTTCCTTCCACTACAGACTGATACACTCTTGAAGTCATTCTGTTTCGCTCCATTCTCTCTACATGTCCGAACCACCTCAACAGCCCTTCCTCAGCCTTCTGGACAACAGTTTTGGTAATCCCGCACCTCCTCCTAACTTCCAAACTACGAATTCTCTGCATTATATTCACACCACACATTGCCCTCAGACATGACATCTCCACTGCCTCCAGCCTTCTCCTCGCTGCAACATTCATCACCCATGCTTCACACCCATATAAGAGCGTTGGTAAAACTATACTCTCATACATTCCCCTCTTTGCCTCCAAGGACAAAGTTCTTTGTCTCCACAGACTCCTAAGTGCACTATTCACTCTTTTCCCCTCATCAATTCTATGATTCACCTCATCTTTCATAGACCCATCCGCTGACACGTCCACTCCCAAATATCTGAATACATTCACCTCCTCCATACTCTCTCCCTCCAATCTGATATTCAATCTTTCATCACCTAATCTTTTTGTTATCCTCATAACCTTACTCTTTCCTTTATTCACCTTTAATTTTCTTCTTTTGCACACCCTACCAAATTCATCCACCAATCTCTGCAACTTATATATATATATATATATATATATATATATATATATATATATATATATATATATATATATATATATATATTTCGTGCCGAATATGTAAAACTGGTCAATTAGCAAGAACTCATTTAAAATTAAGTCCTTTCGAAAATTTTCTTTTAAACGTTTAAAGATATATTTTTTTCATTAATGTTAATGTAAAAATTTTTAATTTTGCACCAAAAGAATCTTAGAAAACTTACCTAACCCTATTATAACAAGAACAATTTATTTTAGCCTAACCCAACTAAATATATTTTAGATTTGTTTACAATAATTTAATACTAAGCAAACACAATGAAATATATATTTTTTCGTTAGGTTCAGAATGATTTTGGCGAAATTATTGCATACTCAAATTTTCGCTTGTCTTATATGGCAAGATGAGCGTTGCTATTTAAGCCAAGATAGCAAGTTCTGCCCATTCGGCACGACATATTTATATATATTTACATGGGGGTCGACTCAAAACACTATATTATATACCAAGCAAGCTAAAATATTCAACTTTGTTGCGCTATATTATCTTCAAAAAATAAATTGAAAGTTTTATCCTTCGCGGCTGATTAAATTCAGAAACTTTTTTAAGTGCCTTGTACAACGTTTCACTCGCAGGAGGACGTTAAGTACATAGAAAATACAAGAACAGTTCTTCCTAACTGGTACACTTGGCTACTGAAATGAGGGAAAAGATCAGTAATCGGAGCATCTGAGGAGTACTGTAAGAGGTATACTGACCCACGATTTGCTTGTCCTTGCCATGATCTATGGTAATATGATTGCTGGGGATGTGATTAAGGAAAACATGCACTAATGTTATTAATTTTATTGGATAGTTGGGTATTTTTGTTAAATTCGGAATTAAACGCAGATGTGTGAATTTCCTTAGATTTTTTTAGGAAAATGCAGATTTTTCGAACGTATTGTTACCAGATCTCAACACTCGAGCGACATATAACAAGATTCAGTAAATTTTACTCAACATTCCAAACCTTTTAATAGTAGGAAACTAGGAATTTAAGCCTCATTTTCCGACAGGTAAACACGATAACAAATCCACGATGCGCCTGCAGCAAACTGGTCTCTCAACACAGGTGATGGAGGCTTGGCTGGTCACACAGGTGGTGGAGGCTGTGTTGACCTCAACACAACATGGCAGCTATTCTGTAATTTTCATCACTGACGGCACTACCTCACCCTCCACTATCTTCATGGCAAGTGTCGTAGCTTTTTCGTTATATAATGTGTATAGAAGAAAAAGAATTCGAGACCGAGTTACGTATAAAATCTCTGTCAGCAGCAATAGTTGTAATATTATATTATTTCGTGCGTAAGAATAGAACAGTAATAACTGATAATGAGTCCAACTTGGAAAATTTACCATTTTTGCCCTTCATAACTATTTAGGGCTTGGCGCATTTGAGGCTGAATGTATTATCCTTCTCAATCAAGCCAAGTTTAATATTGCCATTCAGCTCAGTTACAGGATATGTACAAACTTGAGCCTTACTTTCAGAACACTTAGTTTAAACACAGAAATATTGCATTTCTGAAAGTACCAAGAGTGACGGACTCATCCCGACTAAAAACCGCTTATAATGTGTATTGTGTCGTATTCGCCTGTATTCGACTAAATAAGCCTATTGTACATGCAAGACTTTACTTCAGTAAAGACAACCAAGTGTTGTTCATGTGTCTAACTCATTAATTAATTAGTTGGTATTTTATTCCATCACATATATGACACACCTGAGAGACTGACAGTTACCGCGTATGTACTTTGTTTTGACGACATAGGCCGTGAGCAAAATTTGTAGAGTATATTTAATGCCACGTAACCATTAGCAAATAATACATTAATTTCGCATAATATATCACATTTTTTTTCCAGATAATGACTCATTTACAGTTTCCAGGAGGATCTGGATATTTTGAAGCAGTAATTAATGGCTCTGATTTCATCCAGAGTGACAGCCTAACACTGCTGGTTGATAATGTTAAGCTGGTAAGCTGTTTGCCTTAATACATCGTTGTTGAATTAACACAATTGTTTATTTCATCCTTCACCATAATTCTATTGGAGTTAGGACACTCACATTCTTGAGTAATCGCAATTACTGTTGAGATTTCCGATCCATCTATATCTAAAAGAATATGAAGGTTATTGAAAATAATTTCTATATGAACAGCTGCGGAAGCTGTCATCACATATAACAATTGTGGTGATAAGTGACGAGGCAACCTTCCTCTCCGCCTTCGTCAAGTGGTCCGTCAAGGGGCGCCTCATGGTGTGGTCGACGAGGCTCCTCATCCTCACTCACTCTCGCCTCATGGAGCTGCAGGATCTCCACACAACCTTGTCCAACCTCAACTCTATGTTGGTTATTATCAACAACGACACAACAAACATCAGGTGATGTGTGTTTTGTTATATATACGTATATAAAAATTAAATATAGTGATTCTTGATACCACACCCTACCTGGCGATTAGGATATTGAAGGAAGCAATGATATTGACACACACACACAACCTGAAGACAATGGAGGACAAGGGGGAAGAAGGTGACATGACAATGACGTATAAAATACTGAGAGTAAATGACAATTTGGACATAGAATTGACCAGTGAAGAGTCGGGGCTAAAAACTGTGACTCGACTCCTCATAGGATAAGATTTCGTTCGGATTTTTAACCCCTGAAGGTTAGACATCGAGGACTGTCTAACTTATTTCCACTGGGATCCTCAATCTTGTCTCCCAGGATGCGACCCACACCAGTCGACTAGCACCTAGGTACCTATTTGCTGCTAGGTGAACAGGACAACAGGTGTAAGGAAACGCGTCGAAATGTTTTCACCCGTCGGGAATCGAACCCGGGCCCTCCGTGTGTGAAGCGACAGCTTTAGCCAATTGGCCACCCAACCACAAATAGGTAAGTAAACACACACACACAATCACACGTACACATATCAATGTATGTTACAATGTATTTTCAACAAAGAACTAGTGTATAAGTTGGTGTTATAGGTGCAGTGTTTACGTCCAGCTGCCGTATAGTCCGCGGGGATCCCAGGTTGTGCAGGTGGCCTCCTGGACACCTCGTCGTGGCCTCCTCCTCACCTCACACCTCCAACTCTTCCCGGAAAAATTCTCAAAGTGAGTTTCAGAAAAAATAATAATAATGCATTTATTTATATTTTTATATACCTTATGTGAACTTGTAACTGAAAATAGTTTAATCATTGTATAAGACCAATGAGATGTTTTAATCTTTTGTTTATCCATTTGGGATCATTTTTATTAGGTCTAATTTCCCTACTAGGAACAAAAGTTGTCAGGGCAGCTAGCACTATGCTCTGCAACACGTCATATTGGCAACCAACACCAGCTACCTGACTCATAGTCAGGTCATCCCAATTTAGCCCACTCTAGAAATTTCTCAGTCCCATGAAGTCGACCAAGCAGAAATCTGGGACAAAGACTTGACTGCAGTTATCTGGGTAATTCCATGATATAGTGAAACTAAGTGAATTATGATCACTTTCCCCAAGCTCATCATTAACCTCAAGATTATTAACTAGTGATTCTTTGTTGGTAAGAACCAAGTCAGGCAGGACTTACGGTGGTGCGGGTGCCTCTGAGCTAATTTCATTCTACTCGCTGTTTGGTGTACTAGCCCAACGAGCAGTATTTTATATTCTTGTAATCACGAACAAGTGGTACTGATCAATAATAACACAACACTGTGACTAGCCAAGGACTCGACCCCATGCTGCCTTGACCAGCCTCAAGGTGAACGAAAACACATGACGCTCTAACCCACAGGACCACGCCTGAGCTCTTGGGAGTTAGTATGAGCTGTTACCAAGCACCATGGCTTGTTGTAGTATTTTAGAATCTCAGGTTCAAGTGTTGAAGAAGGAGATTCTACTTCTTCAGGAGGAAAATAGGAGGCTGAAGCTTCGCATAGATGAGTTTGGGATCGAGTGTGAGAAGGATTTAGCTGGTGAGGAGGAAATGGTCACCAGCAGTGATAGTGGCAGCCGCTTTAAGTGCCAAGTGGTTCACAGTTCAGGAAGACGGAAGATGAGGAGAGTTAATAGACAAGATGTGAAGGTAGGAAATCGATTCTCTGTTCTCCAAGACGAGTGTACTTCAGTGGTTAGTGAGGCTAAAGGTACAACTGATTCATCTGCTAATCAAGGTAAGAATATTTTAATAGTAGGCGATTCTCAGGTAAGATATATGGACCGTGCATTTTGTAACAGAGACAGTAAGGTCAGACAGAGAGTGTGCCTTCCTGGAGCTGGCGTTGGTGACATAGTCAGCAGGTTGGATAATATTATGGCAAGTAATGGGAACAAGCCCATTATCTGTCTTAGTGCTGAGGATAATGACATTGGGAAGGGCAGGAGAGAGAAGCTGCTGGATAAGTACAGGTCAGCCTTAGAAGTAGTTAGGTCTAAGGGAGGGATCCCAGTCATATGTAGCATCTTGCCTAGAAAGAGAGTGGGCAATGAATGGATGTCTAGGGCAATTGGTATAAATTGCTGGCTAGACAGGTACTGCAAGGAACTTGCAATCCCATTCATTGATAACTGGGACCTATTCTTTGGCAAACGTGATATGTATGCAAGGGATGGGGTTCATCTCTCAGGGGATGGAGTGATCGCATTAACCAATTCAATTGAGAGGGTAACTGATGAATTGTCTAGGAATTTAAACTGATAGATTATAGAGGTATGGGTGTTTGTGGGAAACTATCAGGCTGCAGCATTGGGGTTAAAAACAGCAGTTATTACCGGGATACCTCAGGGATATGTTTAAAAGACAATATTCAGAATAAAGTTGCTAGTAATGACAAATCAACTGATCAACAAACAAACAACGACAGTAGAAGGCAAAGAGTGACTAGCTCCCTTAAGGTTTACTATGCAAATAGTAGGAGTCTA
This sequence comes from Cherax quadricarinatus, assembly GCF_038502225.1. NCBI lineage: Eukaryota > Metazoa > Arthropoda > Malacostraca > Decapoda > Parastacidae > Cherax > Cherax quadricarinatus. Next base: position 36,978,983 of record NC_091317.1, read on the forward strand.
AGAAATAAGATAGATGAGCTAAGATTACTTGCAAGTGCAGGTAATATAGATATTATTGGTATAACAGAGACCTGGTTCAACCTGAAAGATAGAGAATTGCCTTCTGAATGCAACATACAGGGTTATAAACAATTCCACACTGATAGGGTCAACAGGAAGGGTGGTGGAGTGGCGATGAAATTCAGAGAAAATTTAAATTGCTATCTTAAATATGATATAAGATTAGAAACATCGAACACAGAATCTGTTTGGCTACAGTTTTCGAGGGATGTGACAAATTAATTTTGGGTGTGATTTATAGGCCCCTAAACCTTGATAGGGAGTGTGGTAAGCTGTTATGGGACGAAATTCATAAGGTATCTAGAAAATGTTGTGATAATGGGACTTTTTAACTTTAGACAACTTCATTGGAACAATATGACAGAAAATCTTGAGTCTAGTGATTTTCTTGATACGGTTCAGGATTGCTTTTTAGAACAGGTTGTGACAGAACCAATTAGAGGAAGCAGTCTGCTTGACTTGGTTCTTGCCAACAAAGATTCACTAATTAATAATCTTGAGGTTAATGATGAGCTTGGGGAAAGTGATCACAAATCACTTAGTTTCAATGTATCATGGAATTACCCAGATAACTGCAATCAAATCTCTGTCCCAGATTTTCGCTTCGCCGACTTCATGCGATTGAAAAACTACCTGGGTGGGCTAAATTGGGATGTCCTGACTATGGGTCAGGTAGGTGATCTTGGTTGCTAATATGACGTTTTCCAGAGCATAGTTCTAGCTGCCCTGACAACTTTTGTTCCGAGTAGGGAAATAAGATCTAACAAAAATTATCCCAAATGGATGAACAATAGATTAAAACATCTCATTGATCAAAAGAGAGGCATATATAGGCGTATCAAAAGAGGGGATGGGCAGTTAAGAAATCAATATATTCAATTAAAGAGAGAAATAAAGAAAGGAATAAGAAAATCAAAAAGGGATTATGAGGCTAAGGTCGAAAGGGATTCAAAGACTATCGCAAAAGGGTACTTTCAGGTATACAGAAGTAAGATTAGGGACAAGATTGGCCCACTTAAGAGTAACACTGGTCAGATCACTGACAGTGATAAGGATGTGTGAAATTCTCAATACCTACTTCCTCTCAGTTTTCACCCAGGAAAATACTAGCGATATTCCTGAAATAATAGATTATGTAGAACAGGATAATAAACTAAGTACGATTGCGGTAACTAGTGACATGGTCCTCAGACAAATAGAGAAACTAAAACCTAACAAATCCCCAGGCCCTGATGAAACCG